>NC_057704.1:495218-571913 GCF_014466175.1 Vespula pensylvanica
ACTAAATTCGTCTTATTTTGTTCAAAAAAAAGAGAAAACAAGCAGATAGAGACTGTTATAAACTTCCATAAATTCATAAATAATTAATAAACAAATTACTTTTGTGTTATAAAAACAATTTCTGTTTACATTATTAACAGTCACGTCTTCTATTTACATGGAATATCTCGGCAACTAAAAGTCATAGAGACTTGATTCAAACGCCATTTTAAACAGCAAAATTTTCTCTATTTTTGCAACTTATTGTTAATAATTAATTAACAATTTGTTATAAACAATTTTTATAAACAAATTCTTATGAACTAAATTCGTCTTATTTTGTTCAGAAAAAAGAGAAAATAAGCAGATAGAGTCTAAGTTATAAACACAAATTCATAAATAATTAATAAACAAATTACTTGTGTTATAAAAACAATTTCTGTTTACATCATTAACAGCCACGTCTTCTATTTACATGGAATATCTCGGCAACTAAAAGTCATAGAGACTTGATTCAAACGACATTTTAAACAGCAAAATTTTCTCTATTTTTGCAACTTATTGTTAATAATTAATTAACAATTATAAACAATTTTTATAAACAAATTCGGACGAACTAAAAACTCATTTTATATCATCGGAAAAAAAGATTAGATTGCAGTGTGATTTCTGACGTTACATAAATCAATAAATAATTAACAAATTTTTGAGAAGAAGGGAGATACTCGAAGTGATCAAAGTTATTGCCCTGCATATAATTATAGGAGACACGGAAACGGTGTCTCCGTATACTCGCCTGAAGCACGAATTTTGTAGAGGTTGTCGATCGGCTTTGAGATCGGCGTTGTGTGCTTCGATTTCTCCTAAAGCTGATCTAATCTATAAGCCGTGCGAGAGAAAGCTCGTGGAGCAAGACGAAATTGGAATACCCTAGGGTGAAGCGAATAAAGGTGGATGCAGAGGGTGGCGAAGAAGGTGGAAGGTCGTTCTCTGCAGGGCGATGACAGTAGGTTTCGAGTCAGATTACCTTAGTCATGGCGAGAGTTGGTCGAGTTTCGTCCAGCTCAGGATAATTACGCGAGGTAGGTAGGTACATTAGCATCGGTGTATGTACCGCATGCATACATACGTGTAATTAGCAGTACGCAAGGATGTGCTTTTGCATTCACGTTTCCACGTGTAAGCACCGCACACCGCACACACGTATAAAACACGCGCGATTAAACGAGCATCCAACGTGTCGTCGCGTTCAACCTCGTGCAGTCCGCGCATGCTTTTCCATTTCTCTCTCTCGATAAGACTGTTTTCTCTGTCCCTTAGGCGGAAAAAATGTTTCCCCTTGGTACGGATTAAAGCGGCTTCTCTCCAAGGTATTACAGTCTCTGCCTTGTATCCTTCTTTGTTAACTCGAAGCATAACTATACGACGTGAAACGAAACTTTTCACGTAATAAAAAGTTTTTGATTATTGGTCGATAATATACTCGTATCTCGACGTACGATCGGAAAACAAAGAATAAGTTAACGACAGTAAACTCGTACCAAGGGTCTATCGTAAGGACGAGGGCGTGAAAACGAAACGCTCTTATAATCCTTGTAAATAACGCGCTTTGTATTAATTTATGGACGGCGAGCAGCCGACTAACGTCCGGGGGCGTCGTTACGATGATATACGCTTACAGAAGGGCCGGGGGGATGTTATTTGGATTTCATTACGTCCTCCAACCTGGAAGAGAGAGGAAGAGGGAGAGCCGAGGAGTTCCTCCTACACGTATGCTTCGCCGTCGAATCGTGTTTCCGCATTTCTGGCGATATCGAAGGGGAGAAATTGGAGCAATGCCCGTGCCACGAACGACACCCTTGCACCGCATCGGACGCCTGTAAATATACATATCTGTTCGTGTATTATAATATGTATATATCCAGCACACGCGTACGGGTAATAAATTTAAATCGATCACCACGACGAACGAGAAATATTCTTCGAGTTGTAAAAGCACGAGTAATTTAAACGATCGACGAACGTTCCTACGCGACGACGAGTAAAATTATATTTAAATCGTGAAAATTGCGACGTAAGGAAGACGAAAATAAAGGAAACGGATAATCTTTTGTCGCGAGATAGAACTATCTTGTGCTTCTACGAAAACGATACTTTAAGCGAGTACATTAATCATCGGTCACGTCGAAGGATATAATCTACGAGTATACGAAGTAAGTATATTAATCGATTATCACGGATTTTCATTGACCATTAAGTAATTTCAATCTACTCCTTCTATCACTTTGACGCAATCGGAAAACGGTCTCCGTTAATCTTATTATTAATCTTATTATTAACGTTTATTTATCATTACAAACAACTCTTCCTTGGGATGAATAATCTATCGTTTGAAGGACGAAGACGAGTGAGAAAAAATATAGGAAAGAACGTTCGTTTTCCCATAATCCGAGGATTAAAATTTCATAATAGCGTTTCGTTAAAAAATAGTATGCGAAAGAGTCAGGAAATTTTTATAGCGTACGCTTGATACGATTGTTGCTTCAACGTTTAATTATTTCGCGATTGATTCAATTCGCACTCATCTCGCTTACAGCCAACGTATCATGATCGTAAAATAAAAATACCTTTATACTTTTTAATCATCGTCCGTTTATTCTTTCCTTCAACATATAATATATCAATCAACGCGTCAATAAAAGCCAATAGCCAACAGTAACGAAAGAACAATGGACAAAACGGATTTATTTGATTTTTAGAAATAACAAATAAGGAATTCAAAACTATTAAGAAGAAAGATCAATAATACAAGCAGAAACAAAATACGCGCTAACTTGGATTTTATAAATAAAACGTATAGAAAAACTTATACGCTCTACATTAAACTTTACTCTTATTAATAAGTCTGCTTTTAGTCTTTTATATATTGCAAAATAAATTTCAAAAAGTTTCATTTGAAACATTTTAAAATTTTTAATATCTTCAAAATCGTATACCTCTCGTCGGTGATTTTGCATTCGATCTATTAAATATAAGATTAAAAAGGTAAATCGCAAAAATATCCATTTTAATTCTAAATTCAGCTCGTAGAAGGGTATTAAAAGAAAGAAGAGAAAAAAAAGAAACAAGGACGAACGTTATCTCTCGTTCTTCGAACTCTCATCGTTCTCGATGGTATCGAAGTTTACGGTTACGGTTAAGTAGAAGAGGCACAGAGATCGTATCGTTTTCCGAACGATTTGGCTAATCGAGTAGCAGTACCTTGAAAACCTACTGCAACCACAATGACGCTCGCCCGATCGATGCACGATTCTGAAAGAGTACAGCCGTTATAAAGGTAGTCCGCAAAAAATACGGATCTATTCCATTCCCTTTCAAGATTTCGACGGACTATACGTAACTGGAGTTTAACACTTTAAAAAGACGTTTGTATGTCGTAGCTTAACTCGAAACGATTACGATTCATTTTAACGAGTTCCTGCACGTTTCCGAGCATTAAAAATTCATCAACGCGGTGAACTCGAATAAACGTGTCGTGTACGCGCGCATACCGAGAGGAAAATTAGTCGGTAGTTCAGATTTATCGTAGGTTTGGCGACTACCCAACGACCACGTTCTTCCTTTCTTCCACGGCAATAACAAATAAATTGTCCCTCGATCGAACGACCAATCATTGGAAATCAATCAAAAGGGATGAATAAAGAAGATGTATCTTCGCGACGTACGATCTTAAAAAAGCTCTCGTTCGTTCGTTAACCGGGGAAAAAACGAATTAACTTATCACGGAGATT
Source organism: Vespula pensylvanica (assembly GCF_014466175.1). Lineage (NCBI taxonomy): Eukaryota > Metazoa > Arthropoda > Insecta > Hymenoptera > Vespidae > Vespula > Vespula pensylvanica. The sequence continues at coordinate 498,989 of NC_057704.1, forward strand.
TAATCTTTGTTTTTGTGACTCTCTGTCTTAACTCGTAGCATTTTATTTTTCATCGATATAAATTCTGTACGTTCTCGTTAGCGGATCGAAAGCCGAATGAATCGATCGATCCGTTTTAGATTTGAAAGTTTATAAACGCGTTTTATTTTTGAGATCCGTTCTCTAGTCTTATTTCTGTTCGATATATATTTTATGTACGAGGTAGACGAACCTCGTAGAAATAAAATTCTGCCTACGCCGATTTTCCAATATTACACGAGATATTTCAAGCGGCGGCGGCGGCGGCGGCGGCGGCGGCAGCAGCGGTGGCGGCATAGACACAATAGAGGCCGTAGCGTATAGAGTGCACGTGGCTCATCACTGGATTTATTATTGAAAGGTTCGAAACGATAAGAGGCAGATAGCTATTGCATGCTTACAAAGCTCGAAGAATATCAAATGCTAGCCATTTTATTATACAAGATACATTTTTGACATTATCGCGAGATGCAATTCCTTCGAATTGAAATTTTTGATTTGCTCTCTTTTCCTTTTTCTATTTCTTTTTTGCATAATACGCAAGCTCGTAAAGGCGGCCGCGTACAATGCGAGCGTTCCGCAAGGAAAATAGCGGATATCGATGAAGAGATAGAGAGATAGAGAGGGAGAAGCATTTTTATCGACGTTCTCGTCGCAAGAAAAGTTCGATAGTCCGTTTCTTTCGCTGACAATCATTTCCTCTTCTTTCAGGAGGGTATCGGCTCGCTAAAAGTGGTGCCCGGGGGGATCGAGCTAAAAGGTCAGGCCGCTATTCTAGACGCCCTCGTGGCCTCCAGCCTTAGGTCTCGAAGAGGCAAAAATCTAGTGCTCGAATCGTGGAGCAATTTTACGGCCACGGCGAGGTCGCACGATGGTCGATTGTTAGCGAGATTAACCGTGGGTAAGAGGAAATAACGATACGTTATATCTTTAAGGAACGAACGAGCGATTTATTTCATCACTCGCTGTAAAAGCAAGACGAACGGTATAAGAGTTTCGATGTCGTTTCAGGCGAGGATCGCGTCGACTGCATCTCGAGAAGTTTCCGAATAACCGATCCACGAGGAGGAGTTCTTTTCTCCGCGAATAGAGAACAAGTCTTGGTAGGAGCAGACATGTTGAAGGTAACTGGCGATGGGGGTGCCGTTTTCCAGGGTAGCGTGCAGACGCCGTTGGTTAGAGGAGAATCTGGGAGAGGTCTCAGGTAAACGTAGAGAAACATTACGAGAATGTCGTCGAAAATAGATCGTTGAAAAGGACGAAGAAGAACGATAAATGTTTTCTATCCGTTTTTTCGTAGATTGGAATCTGCTACGAGATCATTAAAGATTAGTGCACCTCAGCGGGTAGTACTGGAATCGTGGGCGAACGAGATCTCGGCGTCCTGCTTGACCGACTTGAAATTGCAGAGCATACACGGTGCTATAAAGCTCGATTCCAAATCCGTCTTTCTAAAAGGTCTGAAGACAGCTGTCACGGTCCAAGGACGATCCTCGAGAGAACAGCAGCAACAGCAACCAGAACAAGAACAGCAGCAACAAGAGCAACAGCAACAGCAACAGCAGCAGCAGCAACAACAACAACAACAACAGCAACCGCAACAACAGCAACAGCAACGCTCTTCTAGATCCTCTACTCATCAAAATCAAAGGGAGACGAGCATTTATCAGCTCTGTGCCTGCGCAAACGGAAAGCTCTTTCTTGCCAGACCCGAGGGTATCTGTCAAGCGGACAAATCCGTTTGCTAATGCGCCGACGCGTCGTGCAAATAAAGTTCGTAGAACGAAACGACATCGTCGACGGTCTGTGCGAATGAAGATCCTCGTACGGACGATGGAAAACACACCGCGATCTACCGCAGGTGGATCAGGGACGAGGCCTTTTTTGGAAAACATTGCAACAGTATCAAATCAATCGAACCCGTTGAAGAAGCGATCGAATTACTCCTCGATACTCGCTCGACCTAAGATTTTCTACGTAGCGGAAAGGAGAGAGTCGTTAGGAAGTTCGATCGCTCCTTCGATTCGTTGGATTTCGATCGCACATTGTATATTACCCTTTAGGTGCGTCTGCGTCGACCCACGGAGTAGCTTCGCGTGAGTCGTGTGTGCCCGGTGACGCGCGGAAACTCGATCAACGACGATGACGACGACGACGACGACGACGACGACGACGACGCGGATTTCCTAGGGTTCTGCGGACATCTATGTGTATGTAGCATTGTTGCTGGCGCTACCCCGCGATGTATATCTTGTATAGCAGTGAAAACGTAACGTGCAGTTACCGTTTAGACGACAGAAGCATCATTAAATAACAAAAGTCTCCGGCTCCTCGTCTATCCGCTTCCCTCAACCATTTTTTTTTTTACATTTTCTTTTTTTCTTAGCACGACTTTTATTTCTCCCTCTTTTTCTTAGACACACCATCTTTTACTTTCGGAACGAGTGAACGAAGAAACGGTCTAACATCGATTACATTGCGAGATGTAACTTCGACCTACCAAACGATATTCTCTCTTTTAGCGACGACGAACGAATCTTTCTTCGATACGCGATACAACGCCTAATTCGTAATGCCAATTAGTGGTACGTCGTATAATTCAGGATTGTTTATTTTCGATCGCGTTTTGTGGTAAACCCGAAGGAAAAGAAAAATGTAGTTATTGTAAAAGGATCAGGATGCGATCCAGCTTGTACGCTGTACGTCGGCCATGTCCATCTATTTATGTATGTGGCAATAAAGTCGTTATTGTTACTATTATTATTAATCGTCGCGGCGAGCCTCTTACTTTCCCGTAGTCGTAAGTAACGTCACAGAATCGCCATTTGCCGTTGGACAAGCAGCTCGTCGCAATTCTACGAAACCGTAAGTAATTAGAATCGTAAGAATGGCAAGAATTCTTTCGAATAATTATTGGAAATCGAAATAGGGAGCTATACTTGGCTCTAACTGAGCATGAATTATTGTACAATAACGTGCACAATACCGTGAAAGATGTCTATTCGAAGAGGTATAAATTTAAAATGTTATTCCCATATGATCTTCTATTATTCTCAAGTACGATATTTTCTGAAAAGTAAGCGGCCTGTATAGGTAGCGATAGGTATAACAGGCATGCAATCTCGTGCATTGGTCGCTTAAACCGTTCCAACGGGAGGATAATTTTCGTGAAATTCGAGATTAAAATTGCATCGGATACGAAGGGAGGGGAAAATAAAAGGCAGGTAAAACAATGTGCGAGACAACGGGAGAAAAGTCGTTGGAGCGATCTAAAAACAAGTTTGTAGGAGCCACCGGCGCTGCAGCGAGTTAGTACAAGCCGATAAAAAAAAAATTGTCAAGGGAGAAAAGATACTGGCGTGAAATTCTTTGAGCGGAAGAAATGTACGGATATGGGTGCTTTGGTGACAAGAGGAATGCAGGAGGAGGGCAAGGAAGGTATAACGACGGAAAAAGAAGGAAGTCTTGAAAAGACGTACTAGCGAGTGCAGGGTTAGCCGGTAAACTTAGAGTCTTGTTGAGTTTCCGCTTGGTCAAACGATCAAACTCCTTCGGCTTTTACTCGATCTTTCGATTGTGTAGCTTTGCGCTTTAGAGAGTCGAGAAGCACGTTGAACCGATCGTATAGTCGTCTATGGACGGATAGATACAACGAAGGTGAAACTCCCTTAATGTACGATCGTTTTGATTAATCCTCCAAGTGGATTCACGCTCTCGTAGACGTTTAATCCTCGTAAGGGCGTTACCGTCGCGTTTAATTCGACGTTCCTGCTTCGACGATCGCTCTCATCCGTTCATCCCTCCATTACCATATTAAATATAAATCGTTGAAGAATGCGACGAATAAATCGGAACGTGTCGTTAAACAGAGCACAAATTACAGGAAGGATTTACACGCGTGGCCTTTAACCTAGACGTTCCCATGGATTCAAATACCGTTGGAAAAGGGCTGTACCTTCGGGGGTTGCGAAGAATTAGTTCGCGTTGAATATGAGCACGATTATACGTTCGTAATATATACGCAAGCCTGTAGGGAGTCGAGTGGTAGTGGCGGTAAAATCGTACCGTTACCCACGGCGCTGCCTGCAGGATGCGTTCTGTGAACCGTGAAATTGTTGTTGTACGGATACGCGTGCGTCCGATAAAGCTTTAAATACGAATTAGCGGCAGTCGCCGCGGCATACGGAAGTCTTCTCTCCGCGGAACAGCGCAGCGAAACGCGACACAGCGCAGCGCACGTGTTGTCCCGTACGATGCAGTACCCGTACACGCTCTTCTCTCGTGCTATTGGAAATCTTGCTCCTCTCTGTAATTATTATCGAATAGCGGACAAGATAGGTACGAGAAGCGTTTTAAGGATTGAATTCGTGCGCGGCGTTACCATCGACATCGGGACGCGTTAAATGTGGTCTGCCGTTAATGACGATAGTCGTGTGCTACGCTTTTACCAGCGTGTCGCGATACGCGCATAATCGAAGCGTTTTACTTTACGCATCGTCCTCGGTACGATCGGAGAAAAGAGGGAGGAAGGATGGGGGTGGATGGAGGAAGTCGCAAATAGATATTTGCCGAAGGCGCGGACCCGTTGCAGAAATTAAAAAGGAAGTGGTATCGATCGTGGTATTGCCGCACCATCATTGAAATTATGTAAGCTAGAAATGTAGGTTAATGCATACTCGAACCGCGTTCTTAATGCCGCCGACGCAAATTGTCGAGCTGTGTATTTTTGCGAAAATTTAAGAGCACCATCCAACGTCGATGTTTATCGTAACTCCGTAAAGAAAGCCGTCGTTGAGGTTTCTCTTCGCTGTACGAAAATGAAAAGGCAGAGAAGGTAATTCGGTCGATCGGTCGATCGACCCAATCCTTCTGCGAATAAATTAGCTTATCTTCGATTCTTCCCGATACTCGCGATATACGTATGTTGCTAAGTTAAAAGTCCATTTCCTACCCGCGAAGAATCAAGATTATACGCCGAATAATCTAGGCTTGTGAATAAAAAATGCCAATGTGCTGGGTTCGCCGAAGTCGTCTAATGGAACAAATGTCATTTCTTGAACGTACGAACGTTTCGAGCGGATAAATGAAAACGAAGTAACGTTTGGTGTACAATCGCTCAAAGGATTGATCGTAGATCAAACGTATGCAATAGAAAACGCACGAAAGACTTTGAAATGACGAATACTCCGGCTTGAGTCTGATGCGTTCGTTTAAAGTGTAAATGCAAATTACGATAGGAGTATAACAGGTTGTTGCTTCGTAAAGAGAACTACGGTATGGAACGTGAGTGGATCGAGTAAACGTTGCCACGTTAAGCATATACGTAGTAGTAGTGGTGGTGACGTCGGTGATGTCGGTGGTGGTCGTTGGTGAGTGCTGAGGGCGAAGAGGCAGAGGCGGATCGCTTCCACGAGAGAGATCCACCGAGAGGGGATTGTCTGAGGTCGGAGTTTAGGACACTCGTGCCTCGAGGGCTCTTACTCTGATCAAAACCTCCAAATGGATAAATTACTCATCCTCTCGTCCGTCTCCACTCCTGAGATTCTAAGCAGAAGATAGAAAGAGAAAGAGAGAATGGAAAAAAATATATCGGATCTCGTTTCTTATAGGATCGTACGTTCCCTTTTGAGACGTTTTGGAAAAATTAATCGTCGCCGGTCAAGATCGATCCTTCTTTTTCTATCTTAATCGTAAATCGTAAGGTTCGATATCTATAAGAAAATAAAAAAAGGATATCGATCGTTTCGATCATTCGCAAACAAATCGACGAAGTTCATAACGCGTTGAACGTAACAAGGACGATCTATCTGTGGATATTGGATGATTTCCGTTGCGACAGAAATACCAGACAGATTCTCGAAAATGCGGGTCGAGTTAGGAATAGATATCTAAGATGGCTAATGGAAACCTAATGAGAAAGCGAGGAATCCATCCATATTCGCTCGTCGATTACTATCACGAAGCGTTATCCCTGGGACACCTGACGCGTCTTCCTACCGTCTTCGACCTAACTTTACGTACGTGTCCCCGAGTGTGCGTCGCATATAGAGAATCGTAGTCTTCCGTAACGGGCGGTTTCAGTTTCGGCCCAAGATGCTGGAGTCTCTCGGAGAGTCGGTGCCTTGCGAGGGACACGGTAATGGCGGCTAAATTCCTGCAACGGCCGGATGCAATTTAATGCCAGTCGTCGTGGCGCTATCATCGCTTCGCTGATGCAATATCTTTCGAGTTTCCGCCGTCTAGTTAGTGCGAAACGAGCTGTTGATAAATCTCTCTCCCCGTTCTCTCTCTCTCTCTTTCCCTCTCCCTTTCTCTTCTCCACACCGAGACATCTACTCGGTCCCACTACCACCATCAGCCGGGAGTCTCGGTATGTGGAGGCCATTTCTCCCGGCCGGAATTACATCCCCCAAATTGTAATTTTGTCGGGCACCACTCTCCGCCAGCATCCGCATTATTTCCCTCCTTCTCATCTTCCTCCTTCTTTCCAAGCGCTTGTACGTCTTCTTTTTCTATATTTCTTTCTCTACCTTCTCTTCGGTCACTTTTCTTTCCTCCCTCGTTCTAGATCTCTTTCTTAGGAAATGTTTAGAATCACCGAGGGGAACGTCTTCGTAGCGTCACCGCCGAGTTAACGTTAGAGAATCGATCTCGATGGTAGCTCGATGCTCCAAAGTAGAGAGAATCGACAAAGTTAAAGAGACCTTAATGGGAACGCGGTGAAGCGTCGAGGTAGTCGTCGCAGCGAAATGAATTATTAAAATCGCTCGATAATCGTCGCCAAAGAACGCGAAGTAGTCGGAGCTTTTACTTTTACGGGCCATCTCCAAGCACTTCGGATCTTTGCGAGGCAAATTGCATCGAGTTAACTCAGGAGTTTACTTCGTGCTGTTCCAGCCAAGGGTTTGCTTCGAACGTTAAAAAATTAACGTTACGGAGGAATCCTCGGGTAGATGGAAAGGGAGAAACGTTTCAACGTGCTTCTTATTTGCGTCTCCTTCATTAGTTCGAGTTGAGAGAGTTTCTTCGCTTATAGGATATTGATTTAAATCGACAGATTCGATATAACGAAGATACATAGAAACGAAGCGATGGCGTTTCCGTCGAAGCTGCCGTTGGATCTGCGCAATATCCGGCAAGGTTTTATCGGCGAACGATGGAAATTGTCGGCCGTCTTACGTTCGGCACCGTGTGAGTTCACGTAAAACTTTCTTGATAATTAATTAAATTAATTAGACTCGCGGCGGGAGTGCGAGGCATCGATGTCTCGGAAGGTTGACGGCGAAGATGCGGATAAGAAGGACGAGAGGAAAAGAGGGTTCTTCGTCGCTAACTCTTCAACGATAAGTTCGCCGATAAAGTAAGAACTTTCGGTAAAACGGAATACGCTTCACTATCAATCATTATCTTCCACCATCTTCCTTCCCCTCGCAGGATCGCAGTTATTCTCTCCGCGAGACGTTACCCGAAACGATGCTCGATGGAAGCAAACATACGCTCGAACGAACGAGATGTAACGCGTCGTACGGCAGCGTGTTGTTTTCTTTTTTTTTTACGCAGCGTACGATTCGACGATTCGTAACTAAAGGAGAAGTTTTTAGAGCTTACGCGCGAGTTTGTAAACACCGATAGAAGGAATGACGTTAACCTTTAGTAGACATTGATCCCATAGACTCATTCCGTTCGAGACGATTTTCCGTTTATCGATAATAATGAGAAATATTATCTAAAAGGAAAAAAAAGGAGAAGAAAAAGAGATCGAAGGAAGATATTTCGTAGAAAATTGATTTGTTATAAGTCGACATCGCAATCTTTCGCAGAAACGTACTCGCAACACGCCACTGAATTACAGTTGTTCTGACATTCGGATAATTTCTTTTATCAAAAACGTCACGCGCGAAAGCGTTAGCTTCGTCGGAAGATCGATGAACGAGAAGGACGAGTGATAGAGGGAGAAAACAAGATTGACCCTGAGGCCGTACGAACGTTAACGCCGTTATTAGTACCGCGACTGTAGCGGTTGAAAGGAAGAGGGAGATGGATGGAAAGACAGACTGACAGATGGAGGGACAGCTACTGAGCGAGAGAAAGAAAGAGATAGTACGTGTGTGCGTGTACGTGTGTGCGCAAGCATGGGCGGGAGAAAGCCACTCACTGAAATCGAGTTCCATCGTGCTCAATCAATCAAACGGAGGCAAATCGAGACGGTAAATGGAGAAAAGAGGGCGGAAGAACAAAGGAAAAAGAAAGTTGGCGCGAAAACGGAGAGAGCCACGGCGGAAAGCTAGCGAATCGATGTAGGTGAGTACGGCGAAGTAAAAGCGTGTATGGAGAGAGCGAGAGAGAAAGAGACGGACAGGGAAAGAGAGAGAGAAAGAGAGAGAGAGAGAGAGAGAGAGAGAGAGAGAGAGAGCGAGAGAAAGAGCAGAGAGACGTCACAAATCAAAGACGCGGTGACAGTTAATTCATAACTCGCAACCCCATGGCACTTTCCAGTCCCATTCTCTCCTGCTTTCTCTTTCCATCTCTTTCTCCCTCTTTCTCTCATTCTACTACGCGCGGCCACCCTCATCCCCGTTTCAATCTGGGCGCTCATGGGAGTTGCGTACAACATATGCACTTCCACGTAGGAACCACCCCCCATATTTCGTATTGCCACTCGAGAGACGAGCGTATTGTTGTACTTTTGTTTCTCCTCGTTTTTTCCCCTTTTCCTCCTCTTCTTGGGTCTTTTAGTCCTTTTTTACTATCCTCTCGCGTATCTAGCGCGTTACGAGCGCCACAAGGGAATTATTGCGACGGGGACTAACGTGATTCGAAGGAGGGAAAACGAAAAAGAGTCGAAGGAACGACAGAAAGGAATAAGAAAAATGTTCTAAATCGATATTTTCAATCGTGAGAACACGTAGAGCAGCTAGAATCCATCTTTGTTTCTCATCGTTTCCTTCTCCCTTTCCTCGCGATAATCATTTCTCAATTCCGGTAATCAAGCTAATGAGGGAGCTAGGCGAACAGCAGCAGCGATGCTCGATTGCCGGTGCTTTAAAGGGCCTAATCGATGCCTGATAGGGTAACATTATTACCTAACGCTAGCTCTACGGATCGTGCCATTATCTCGCAGCTAGCTACTATTACACACAGCCACCTACTACCTTTCCATTCCTGGATTATGTCGCTGAAACACGCCATCTTGTTTCCTTCCGCGAGTTATATTCTGTTCGATGCACGAGACAGCTGGCCAAATTTTCGAACGGCGAGTGGAACGTTTACTCCTTCATTTTTATACACGACGACGTAACGCGTCTAACAAACGTCGCGAAATATTTCATAAAATTTTACAACGAAATTATCCACCCATCCATCAAAGATACACGCTATTTCCTTCGATAGAATTAACACGGTGCGTCGTCGCTTTGCTTTCTCTTTCTCTCTCTCTCTCTCTCTCTCTCTTTGTCTCTCTCTCTCTCTCTCTCTCTCTCTCTCTGTCTCTCTCTTAGGACTACTACGAAACTTAATCTGGCAAAGCGTTCTCAATCATTCCAAGGCGAACCGGAAAATGAAGGAAATTCGCGTTTCCTTCTACGTCGCCGGTAGAATTGTCTTTCCATTTCGAAGTGCGAAAACTCGACTCGTTGCATGCGACCGCCCATTTAATCACTTTGTCCGTTTATTCAGAGAAAACTTCTCGTATTCAACTTCTCGATTATCGTTACAAACGTCTTTGATAGATGCGACCCGTGCATTTCGTAAATGTTGATAATTATAAATAGACGGAAAGAGAGAGAAAAGAGAAATAAAGCAAGAGAAGGTTCAACGATCTTGAAAACGTGCCGATGTAACGGGTGACTGAGAAATATCGAGCATTCGCTTGATTCTTTCTTCTCTTTCTCTATTTTCCTTTCAGTGGAACAGCAATATAGAAAAAATAAAACAGAGAGAGAGGGAGAGAGAAAGGGAGAGAAAGAAAGAGAACAAAACGAATATTCTCTTGGACAAGAATTTCCCCAACAAAGCCAGGAACGATTCCCAAGAGATACATCCTCCCCCCGTTTCAATCCGCTTCACGAACGACGAGATCGAATGCTAATTCCTTTAGGCGCATCGAGGCCGGAAATTTGAACGGGATTAGGTCCGATCTACTCGTTCTACACTTACGCCTCTTCCTCGAAAATGTCCCGACACAAGCAACAAAAACTTGCCGCAATTCTAGCCTATCTGACGAGAATTGGCCATCTTTCTCTTCTTCCAATTTTCCACTTGCAATTCGATAACGTCGATTACATCATTTAGGAAGTTGTGTCAATGAAATCGACGTAATGCGTTTTCCCGACCGATTTCTTTTTCCTCATGGAAATTCAAATTCTTCTTTCCACAAAAGTATTCTTTTTGGAATGGAACGTTAGTCGAATATCGTCGCGACGACTGCTTGGGGAGAAAAGAGGATGAATCTTGGAAACGCACGTGCCGCGGACTGCAGTCGGAGACTTAGCAGGTCCGAAGAGTGATAGAGAGAGAGGGGGGGGAGGAGCTTCTAAGAGATTTCAGACAAAAAGCATCGCGGAAACACGTGCTTTACCCTTTTCCGTTTCTGCCCTCGAACGAAGGAGTATGAGTAAGCGAGTGAGAGAGAGAGAGACAGTGAAAACAGAATCGAAACGGAGAGACAAAGACAAACGGAGCTTTACCTAATGGTCCGGATCACACACCACAGATCGTTGCATACTTGTTGGATTTGATCTTTCCACTAGAACCTCTTCGACCTTCTCCTCTTGCATCCCTTTAACCTCGAGCTCATTCCCCCCCCTCTCTCTCTCTGTCTCTCTCCTTCTTACTCTCGCTTTACCATTTTCTCTCTTCTACCAGCAGCACAGGAATTCTAACGTAGCCTGACGATTTGAATAATCATTATATGCGCAAGCGTACCTCGCAAACGAATTGGTTATCGGAGGATCGTGAGGCTGCGAAGGGCTCTCCCGACACCATCGTTGTTCCCACTGCTACTGCTACGACTCGGTAGGATCAGCAACGGCGGGAATGGCAGGTGGAATAGAAAGTACTCGGAATACAAACGTCCTATTAAGTGGCAGGCCCGAGGACGGTCAACGATAAGAGAATTATGCGCGGAGAATTAATTCGCCGTATCCACCGTTCTCCCCTTTTCAAACCCGGCCACCATTTATAAAACCGTCGAATCGGGAAGAGTAGGTACTATTTTACCTTTCTGGAATATTCCGATTTCTTTACTCGCTTAAGAGAACGTGTCGACGCGTCGATCCTACCAATTACATCGACTGTTAAAATTTATTCTAGACATTCACGAACAACGAATTTGCACTCGTCGCTACTTTTTCCAAACATCACATTTGCCAACATTAAAAGTAATTCGTTATTACGAACGTTTTTTACTTTCTTCTCGATCTTGAATTTTTTTCTTTTTTCTTTTTTTTTTTGAGATAACCCGATGAACGCGAAGATTTCGTTTTACGACGTTTATGATGTAAATGATAAATGCACGCGTTAATCGATCTGTCCATCGATTCGTATCGTTAAAAAACAGAAGAGAGGATGATAAAAGATGACGAAACCGGTTTCCGATGAGCCTTTCGGAACGTTTTATTTATCCCCATCTCATCCTTCTTCTTCTTCCTTAAAGAATGGGATACCATCGCGAAGAAATAATTCAGGATAAGGGATGATCCAAGTCGGAAATGAGAAAGTATCGCGCTGGGCTTTACTCGAAAGGCCATCCGCGGAAACGTATATTTGGATCTGCTTCCATTATTAATACACAAGGAAAAGGGGATGAAAGATATCTTCTCTTTCTCTCTCTCTCTGTCTCTCTCTCTTTCGCTGCCGTTCTCTGTCTCTCAGTTCCATGCTTGCGAGCGCGTATCGTTTCTGACGAAATGTTTTGCTCTCGTTTTCCAAAGAGTCTACACCGTCATCGAGGTAAGCTTCTTAAAGGCTTCCACTCCAAGCGGCGTCGACGTCGCTGCTGCCGCCGAGTCCACACTACTTCCCCTTGAAAATTGTTACTTCCATCCTAGCTGGTTCAGCTTCCTTTTAATCGTTACGACCATATCCTTCCTCAAAGAATTCTCATCGTCGGATGATAAAAGCACCAGCCACGAGTTTCCCGTAAAAGAGAAAAAACATTTTTCAGTAACTTTTTGTCGTGCAACTAAACAAAGATGAAAAGAAAAAGAAAGAGAAAAAACGAAATTAACATGGAAATAAATAAGACGCGAGATGCGATGGCGCCGAATTCATTGCAACTAAATGAGAGGAGAAAATGATTGGTGCCGTTAACACGCTCGGAAAAAGGAAAGACTCGACGCTCGCGTTATTTACCGTGACAAAGAAGTGCCTGACGAAAAATTCTCTTTGTGGGGTGATTACCATGAACCAGGATGAAAAGAGGCGAATAAAACATCAATGGAGTCATTGTCGTCGTGTCGTCGTCGTTGTACAAGCTGGTCGAGCTTTTTCGAAAATCGACAAATACGTGAATAAAGTCACCTCTATAAATGAATGGAGAACTCGGATATTTATAATATAGCTACGTACCTAGTAAGTACGTGGTTAATGCATGGATATGTATGTGCTCGTTTGAACGAAGGAACGAAGTTACATACCAAACGGCGGATTCCTGTCGATTGCCGTGGATTTTCGATTACCGCGATAGAAGATAAGAGCGCGAAGCGAATGGAGTTTGGCCGGATTCGGGTGAATTCGCGGCAGAGGCTATTTGCGGTCGGCGGCGAACGACTCGCTCCTCGTTTCACGGTTAAATTGCTGTTCCGCGACTGGCAGCTCGTCAGCGATTCGACCTCCGACGGAGTCTCGTTTCGTTATTATATTTTAACGAACCAAATACGATATCGTCGCTCGTTCACTCGATCGAAAACGCCCCATGTCCTTCTCTTCTTTTTCATTTTTTTCGGAAAGAGAAATAAAGAGAGAGAGAGAGAGAGAGAGAGAGAGAGAGAGAGAGAGAGAGAGAGAGAAATCAATCTGGGAGAACCATGTTTTTTCGTCAACTTGTTAGCCACGATTCGTTCGTATTTTCTCTCTCTCTCTCTCTCTCTCTCTCTCTCTCTCTCTCTCTCTCTCTCTCTCTCTCTCTCTCTCGTATTCTTTCTCCGTCAAAAATGCAAGTCTAGAATTGGACATCTGCGATTTAGTAAAAATTCAATGGAAGAGAAGAAAAAATAGCGGCGTTCCCGATCGAGTCATCTTACTTCTCGATCGAAGCGCATCGCGATCCCTTTGAAGCTGAAGCCAATCTCTCGCAAACGCTACGCGCTTTCTTTCGCTCTTCTCCTCTCTCTCTCTCTCTCTCTCTCTCTCTCTCTCTCTCTCTCTCACGTACTGCGTCGGTAAAAGTATTCATAAAAATTCTTGCGCGCCATCCACAACGAAGGCCTTTCGTTCTTTCTTTACCGCGCCTCGCTTCTCCGGCGTTGAAAAACGCGGCCCGTTTTCTCCGGGTTTTTTTATTTTCCAACGCATCGTTGACGGCCATAAGTCAACTCCAGAAGCATCGAGCGAGAAAGAGAGAAGGGTAGGAGGGGCTGGGAGAATTTAATAACCATTGGGGGAGGAAGAGCTCTCGGGTGTAAGACATGGATGTAATCTTGGTGGGTAACTCATACGTTAAGAAGCCAAGGACACATTCCGGCGCCGCTAACAAACGCCAGGATCTTCCGTTAGCCCCTCCACATCCTTCCTCGTTCGCTCCGAAGTAGTTCGTAGGTGCTGGGGAGGGAGAAGAGAAGGAGGAGGCCGCGACATAATTCTAATTTTATTGCCGAGCCAGGATGCAGCCTCTTCCCTCTCTCGTTCTATCGTACTCGTGCGAGCGCGTGCCTCAGTCCTTCGTAGAAGGGCTGGCTTTCAGCCGAATTTATGAGCAATTTTTCTTATTAATTTTCATAACTTCGACATGCGAGTCCCATGGCACAAATGCGACGAAGCATCCCCCTACGTAGATACGCTTTAATATCTATCGAGTCTCGAAAAGAATAGTCGTTGAAAAATTTCTCGCCTTTCTTCTTTAGAATGACATTGCAGTTGTTCCTTTGATGCAGCAATATCGTAGGGCGAGAACACATAGGTACTTTTCGAATTGCACATGTTGCATCTACGTCTTCCTTAGCTAGCGTCCGGTATTGCGCCCCTGTCGGCAAAGTCTGCGTCCTCTCATCCATCACGAACGCTAAGGTCAGGTCACAGCCATCGCCTACGGGCCAAATGCCAAGAGAAGCTCTTCTTCCGATATCAGGGCATAGCGTTACGATTTCTTCGTGAATCGTGTCCCGTCGACACGGAAAACTCCCTTTGCTCGGCCACGAACACGCCCGAGAGAACGACTAGAAACACGTTAAAGGATGTTTCGAGTATACTTTTCCTCTTTGTATCTTGGACTCTCCAATACTTTCTACAATTTTTCAACGAGTACCAATCCTTCAGGCGAAATACAAATAGTACTAGTATAGAATGGGTATTAAAACGATTTTTTATTGCTTAAACGACGGGAGATTGATAGTCGTATAGAATCATCGAAGGAACTCTATCGAAGAAATCGTAGCAGGGAAGTTTCTTACCTGCGAATCGTCTCGCGAATTTCTTTATAAATCCAGCGAAAGACTAAGAAATTCGCTTTTAAACCTTAGAAAAGCTGCTAAGGGTGATTATTATTAATTGCTTTCTTTTTTACTGTCGAATGGTTAAAGCTGCAGTCTTTTTACGATCATCGACCGAGTTCAGACTGCCTCTTTCTTCTTCTTCTCTCTCTCTCTCTCTCTCTCTCTCTCTCTCTCTCTGTCTATCGATGCTTCCCCCTTCCCCCCCTCTCTCCGTTACTCTCACTTTTTGCTCTATCGGCCGATCTCGCTCGTTCTTTCTCCATGGCTGGACACTCGGCCGGAAACTTCATTTACATCGGCAGCATCTATAAAACGGATTAATTGCAGTTTGCCGTGCAACGAATGCTGGCAGGTACAGCCGACGGACGTTCGACAGATAGAATTTATCCGCGGTAGGATCCTCCTCCTTTTTCTCGTTCTCTTTCTCCTTCTCTCCGTTCCCTCCGCCTCTCTCATCCGATAATCGAGCAGCTCGCGTGTGCCCATACCATCTCGCTTTTGATCGATTTGAGATAAAAAAAATTCTCTCCTGGAGATTTTCTAACTAACAAATTTTTCTATCTGATAAAATTCAAATATCCATTGAACGCCATGTCGTGCCATATCCAAAGTCACTTTATCTAATATCGTCGGCCGTACTAACAGAATTGAAATACTACTGAAACAGTTCGATGCTAATAAACTCGACGATGTCGAATAAAAAGAATTTAATTTCGAGCTCTTTCGTTTTAAGCTTATCTTCGTCCATCTTCGTTCGATCTAAAATTCGCGAGAACATCATCACGGCAACGTTCCAAAACTGCGTGTTTTCTTTTTTCTGCTCTTTTTTTTTCTTTTTTCTTTAGCATCAGCATCGTTTGAAAATTTCCGGTTTTACGCCGCCCTTGCGAGCGTTTTAGAAAAAAGAAATGAATGTTCCGGAAGATCGTTTGATCGTTCGAACAATTAACCGAGTTTGCTTCTAACGAACTAACTTCGAGATGAATTCGACACCGACCATCACGATTTGTGGTCGTCGAATACTTTAGAAAAGAGTCATTTCGTTTTCCAAGAGCGGAGAAAGAGAAAAGACGGGGATAAATAAGTCGCAGACTCGCAGGAGTCATTTAACGAATTAACAATTTTAATCCGGGATTAGAATTTCCGACATTAGCATAAGCGGCCGTCAGTGAAGCTGAAAACTGGAAAGTACCCGTGAAAGGCGAAGCGTAGCTAAAGGAAGAAGTAATTTCATGCGATTCCGTAGGGAAAAGATGCCTGCCAGCAGTAGAAATATAAGAAGGCAGAGATGAAGAACAAGAGAAGCGAAGAGTAAATTAGCCGATTGCATAAATTAAATGCTTTGATCTAGCGTTGATCCACGAAAGATAAATGTTTAGTAAGTCTCACGAGTTGCTTTTAAAAATTAATCCGGACGCAATCTCGAAGATAGAAATTATTTATATATCGGCTTAAGTTCGATAGCGAATCATCGCGAAAACATAACTTGACGCATCCCAATCGTTCGTGGACTTGTCTAAATAGAAACAGGTACAATTGATTCGTTTAATTAATTATTATTTTTCCTTTAATATCAACTATTTATCATTTGACAGACCGCGAGCATTTCGAAAAGTCTTACTACACGCTCCACCTTACAGCGATGCCTCGAAACGACTAAAATGGTAACGTGCCGAGTCGTCGATATTACAGCGTTGATAACCTTCTATCTTTCTAATCGTAATAATCATAAAGAATATATACGCTTTAACGAATCAAAATTTGTCATTTTTGGCAATACCGAGAGCATAAGGAACTCTCCGTGGTCTAAACGTTTCGACACGATGGATAAGCAAATGTATTGTTATTAGATGTTCCGTTAGCAAAGAAACACAACTACGAATTTAATGTTTTATCGTAAGTAACGTTCTATTTTACCAACTAACGGTTCATCCTTCTTGCATTTCGATCGCGGGTAACTTATCGGCGGTAGAAAACCCTTCCAAAATTCTAAGAACTCCGCGAAGACCGTCGAAAGGTTGATTATCTCCTCTGTCCTCTTCGGAACGAGTCCGCGATCGAACGATAAGTTTATCTTTAAGCCTCTCCAACAACGATTTTATCTTCTCGCAAGTTTCTTCGGCTTCGGTTCGTCGGTTTTTCTCCTCCTCCAAAGATATTCCTTTTCTTTTGATCTCTTTCTCCAGAGCCTCGTTGCTCGAAATTAGATCCGACAATCGCAACTGCAAATCTTGCAAATTCAATTTGGACTCTTCGAAGTTGTCCAAATTATCGAAATCGAGGGAATTTTGTTCGATCTCGAATTGATTTTCCTCGAAATTTTTCATCTCGCGAGAAGACACGGTGAAATTCTCCGTCGTTTTTCCATCGACGAATACTCGACGAGCGGTATTCGTTCGATTCGATCTTTTCTCGCGAAACGTCGAATCCCTCTCGTATCGCCGATCCGATTTCTTTCTCGTCGAGATCCATTCCTCTTTCTCGCTCTTCTTTTGTCTCAAAATCTTCGTGATCGATCGTAAAATTTCACTCGGTATGTCGTTCTCCCTCAGATCTATCGTCGTTAATACCCTATTCGTTCGAAGAAATTCGAAGATAATCTCAGCTCCGATTTTGGTGATGCCACAATGCCTCAATCCTAATACTTTTAGCCAAAAATCGTTCTTCAACGCGTTCATCAATCGCCGAATTCCATTATCGTTCAACTTGTTATTTTTACTCAGTACGAGTGTGCGCAATCCGTAATTCTAAAATCGTCATCGATTCCTTAAAAATTTTTGTTGAAAGATAAGAGAAGTAGATATACCTTTTTTCTGCGTTCTTCGGTATTCATGTCCTTCCAAACATTTTCCGAAATATTACCTTTTCTTTTCTTTAAAAACAAAGATAACGATCCGATGCTTCTGCTGGTCAGACAGCAGGCAGAAAGATTTAAAGTCTTCAGATTTGGGAGGTCTTGTAAAGCGTTCAACAACATGTCGCAACCTACATCATCAAATTTTCATTTCAATCTATGAACGCACCTTCTTCGTCCGGCCTATTACGGATGTCTACTAACCTGTGTCACCGATGCTACATTTCGGCAAAGACAGATTCTCTAAAGAAATATTGTTAACGAAACCGTCGCACAATATACGCAAATATTTCGGTGAAAGCGGAATGCCATCGAGTACGAGAGACTTCAACGCCGAAGATTCTCTCGTGCAGATCATGATGGAATTCAGCAAACAGCGTAGCAAGAAATTCGTGTAGATTATCGGTTGCTGTTGCTGCTCCTTCGCTCTGTATCGCCTTGCAAAAAATGTATTCTTTAAAGAACTACATACGTCTGGATCGGATCGACTTTAAACTTTATCGTAGATGTAACGTTGCTTTTACAATCTGGATCTATCGTGTATATGTACATACGGATAAGATTCAACGCGAATAAGTTTCGAGCAATCGTCGATTAAAGGTCGTAATGTAAAGAAAATGAAAATATTTATGTACGCGGACAGTGGTAGGTCGTTCGAGTCCGTCACTGCGTATAACTTATTCGCACTTTCGAAGGCACGTGTTTCAGTACGTTCGGCAATCATTCTTTACGAAGATCGTTTCGGATATCAACCGGCATCTTACCACAAAGCCTCGAGCTTTTCCTCATTATTAATCTTCTCTCGCACCTTTCTGCGTCGCGACCGGCTGTAGATCAAAATTTCCACGAGGTCTCGATTCCTCGCGATGCCACCTATTATCGGCGGCCATTCTTCGAGTCGTATACGATCGGAGCAGAGTCGCAAGTGCTTCTCACGGAGATAAGCCTCCACGGCTGGCAGATGCTTCAAGCATCGCTCATGGCAGAGAACCTTATCGACGCGAGAACTCGTTATACGTGCGATAAAATAAGAGGAGAAAAAATGCTCGTTGGTTTTTTTCTTTACTTTCGAAGATATATCGTATAAACGGCATTAAACACGAACCTTGTAAACCTGCTCGAATCGTTCGGCACATTCGCTCTCGCTCGTTTCCTTGCGGTCTTGCATGTTAACTTGCCTCGATGATCGACATTGGATGATGTGCAGCCCAACCTACCTACATATATCTATATATAGCCCAACCTACCTATACGTATCTATCTATAGCTAGAAATGTCCTCCGAAATCAGTTCAAAACGGAAGTCACGAAATGCGTTTAAGCTTCCATTGTCAAACGACGAGAACGTAGCTTCTAGAAGGAGTATCGATAATATCGATACTAATTATATGACGTCGATTATCAAAATGTAATAAAAAATGCGTGTCGTTTAATGTTACTATCAGAAAAAAAAGCTTTTATCATCCGAGCAGGCAAACACTAGAAGGACGACAAACAAATAACTAGATATATGTATACTTATAAATATATAGTTAGTCACAAGATATACAAGATCTCGAGAAAGTGACATGTTTGAGAGAACAAAGAGAGGAAATGAAAGAAAATCGAAACGAGCACTAAAAATTTTTTTTTTTCGATAATCTCTAGATTAAATGGTTCGACGCAATAAAACGAGCAACATCGACGTGTGAATCGTAGCGGCACGAGAGAGTACCCAGTCTCTAACAAACGAACAGATCGGCAAAAGAAAAACAGCGGGAGAGAGAGAGGGAGATTCACGCAAATGGGTGATAAGATCTGAGTAAAGATAACTTACGTCACGGAAATTCTAAAACGTACCCTAGACAAATAGTCGCTTTATACGATCGCCGGCTTCTTCAGACGTTTATTTGTCATAGGTAAATTGTACGCCGCTTCTTATTCTTTCTCTCTTTAACAAAACAAAGTTGCTTTCTTGAGACAATCCTTCGCCTATATATCGTTTGGTTAGCAAGGATAGTATCGTCTTTGGATCTAGTACGTATGAAAATCGAGGAGAGAAGGATCGAACATTTGAGATTCGAGAAACGTATCGAAGATCATCCGGCTGACCTTTCGAATGAAATCATCTACTCAAGAAGATATTTTCAATCTCTTTTAGAAATAACACTTAAGTTCGAACTTAAGATGATCTTCCATCAATCGAAAAAGCAGCTCCATTGAGAAATTATCAAAATACGCGATTGGATCGATCTCTAGCTTACATATAGAGAGTACGTGTACATATTTCTCTCTTGCTTTTACATAGTTAATATATCTATTTACTTGTTGATACGTACGTATGCAAGATCGATAGAGTAATTCATGATAAACGCACTTGGTTCGATCGTTTTATCCGACGATGTCCACGTGTTTGAAAATACTACGTAGCACGATATAAAAGAGACAACGAAACAAAGAAGAAACATGCTGCCGTTACTCAATTTCTTACACAATCGGATCTAGATTTCCCAATGACGAAACATCTTTATACCTGGATGACGCTTACGAAGAAACATCGAGAGACGTCCGATCGTGAACTTATCGATTTTACGAAATTGCATCAGTTGTGCGAAACAGGCGTAAAAGATCGAATGCGTATCTTGAGGTCTCTCTCTCTCTCTCTCTCCCTCTCTTGTTTTCTCGAACAAAGACGTCCTCGAGAAATCGCAAAGTTTAGTCAGTGAGTTCGAGGCCACCATGCCGTCTACAAGTGGGTTTGCCTTTATTAAAACTTGGTGCACACCTCGACGCTACGCGATGCGTAACAATGCGCTACTCGCGATACTATAAGCGTTTCATCGATGGCTATTGGCGCCATCCTCCTTGTCGTCTTCGTCGTTGTCGTCAGTATGCCATCGTCACGACGCTGCTCGGACGTTTTCAGACTTCGAACAGATATAGTCGATCCTCCGTCGATGCTCCAAAGTCGTTTCTTCCTTGAAAGCGAAGAAAATCGGGGAGAGTAAAAAAGAAAAAAAAAAAAAAGAATTGCGTTGCATTTGGTTCGATCGCGTCATAATTTACGCCACGATATGTTGTCTTCCTTTCAACGTAATTTCGCTATTATTTATCGTCATCGTAGGCGTGCAAGATTAATCCCACGATGACGCCTTTTCTTCGTACCGGCTGATGAGTGTTCGATGTTTACACACTGTCGTAAAGAAAGAAAAGGAAAAGGAAGAAAATACTACAATGAAGATGTGCAAAGACAGATAAGTGATCGAGTACTCGTCGATCTGCGTTCGCATGCGCGAGTTTGTGAGTTAGATCTTCTTCTACGTCAAAGGAAAATCGTCGACACTCACGTATAAATCTATGATCGGGGAATAGAAAAAGTGTATCTGTTCAAGAAGAACTCCTCGATTTCCTTCCAACGCGAATTTCCAAACTCTCTTACTTCCTTCCTTCTCTCCATTTATTTTCTGCATAGATGAGAATCGCTTTTCTAAAGATTTTTTTCTTTTCGCATATTTGCAAACGGATCGTTGTTCAAACGCTGATAAGACTGCGTACGTTTCGTCTCGATAAGACACGTTCGAGTTTATATTCACTATGGCTTCGTATTGAAGTTCTATCTTCGTCGGAGAACGATAAGGCTAATAATTGTGAACATTTTAAAAAGTTATTATTTACATCGACGGGAACTTGAAACGAAGAAAGAACATTAAACGTTTTCGAGTACGAGTAGCACCCACCCAACGGGCGACTCTCTTCGATCTTTCCCCGTCATTCCTTTGTCAATCCTTAACACGTACGCTCCTCCTCGCACTTTCGTCTTGCTTGGAATCGAGATAAAAATCGTTCGAGATTCATCGAACGAAAGAGAATCGACGGAAAAATAACGATACGGATAGATAGCCAAACTGGCGGAAAACTTGCCGCGAAAATGGGATGCAAGTCCAGTGCACTCGAGTGCATGGGCAATAATAAAAGGAATCCGGGATCGCATAATGAGGCCCAGTTGGACGCGAAAAACCCCGCGATCGGTGCAGGTTGGTGTATCGATATTCATCGAACGAATCGTGAGACGGGCTAGAGAGAGAGAAAGAAAACAGAAAGCAGAATGAAAAACGGAGCGCTGGTATAACCTTTACCAACACGTTATTAAATCTTCTCCATTTAATCTGCCTACTAATGATTCGAGTTAATTTATTCTTTTGTTTCTTACTCTTTACCGTCAAACGTTCTTATCTAAGAAGTATTTTATGAATGAACACGAATCTCCCGTAGTATTTATTAACAAAACTACTTTCAAATAACCTTGATACCCTTTCAGTTTTATCCCTCCCGTTTCACCTGTTTCGTAGAAAATTGGGGCACGTTATTATCGAGAAAGTTATTACAAAGAGTTCCTCCTACGGATTTCTTTCTCATTTCGTGTTTCGTGCTTCGCCGTGCCGATTATTTCGAAATCCAGCAATGTCGATTACGAGTATCGACCTGAAACATAGATCGAATCGTCCGTTAGCACAAATCCGCGAGAGACTCGAAAAAATCAATTCGTACAGAAGCGCGAGCGTTACCGCGTGATGGACGCGTGCTTTTGTTTTTTTATTTTTATTTATTTTATTTTATTTTTTTTTTTAACGAAAGGGAAGGGAAACTTTAGGTAACAGTAATTCTCCTTGACCTAGTCTACCGGTAACCATAGAATACGTTGCTCGAATTCCACGTTCATATCAATCAACGCGCGTTGTCTTTCACTTTCGGTCTTCGACGCGTTGTGTTGTAATTTTTAATCGAAACGTACGACAAAGTTTCTTCCGTTTTTGATCGATCACACAAATCGCAAAATCGGTTATTTCTGGCTAATCGGCAAGATCGACACTTGAGATCCAGCTCCCGGCGATAAATTTCATTTGGACGTCACAACGATCGATCATAAATTTTTCAAATGCCGAATACGCGACGGGTGCATTAAACTCAAAGCCGCTTTAACGCACGTGCGTGAGCGTTGAACTTTCTCCGCTCGATATACCGCATCGTAATGCCGCTCTACGTGTTTTGATCTTAATATAGAAGCAGAATGAAAAGTGCCGAGCTCGTGCTCGCCTTTGAACTTACTCGTGCCACATTTTCTAACGATCTCGCTTTCGAACGGAGTCCTTGGAAATAAAACTCTCGTTTCTTCGTCGACGGGATTCGTCAACGTCGAGATTTAACGAAAGAGAAAGAGAGATGACTCACGACGACGACGACGTTCTTTACAGATACGCCGGAATTCGCGAGAGAACAGGACAGCGGCCATTTCACGTTGGAGAACATTTTCTGCGAAGACGGCTGTCCGAAAATACGTTAGTCTTTACTTTTTGTCTCGTTTAAACAGATCTCACCTTCAGATCGGTTTTAAATATCGGCACTAGAACACGACACTGGAGTTCAGCGCGATATAAATAGAGGCATAAAAAACGTAGCGATCGAACCGTACGCTTCCATGAACTTTTAGGATCGAGCGAGGATGCGAACGAGAGAAGACAAGTCTTATTATCGTCGAATCGCGCGTTAACACTCGACACGTGCCTCGCCGCAAAAAGATATTAATATCGTTTACTAGAATAAAAAGCGTAAGTCTGTGCGTGGCGTTCGAATGATCGGTAAAGAGAAAGAGAGAGGATAGGATAAAAGCGATACAGTTGGAGAGGGTCGAACGAGTGGTCGCGCGTCACTCAAATTCAAGTGCACGAAGGTACTACGCTGTGTATAGTGTATGCTTCTATAGGATCGTATCGAGGTTTCTCCGACGACACTATCGCACATTACTTTTCGGGCCAGTCACTCTCGCCTGTAGAATTTGAACTCGAGCGATTCGGTTCTCTCCGGCAGTCTCAGTCGTTGTCTTTGTGCCGCTTACAAAGTATCGTTCACCATGCGTTCCGCTTGCCGTTCCATCCTATCGTTCGAAAGTAGTATCACGGTATTACGTATTTTATCGAATTGAAAGTTCAATCTTTCTTACGCTCGATAAGAGGTATCGTTCTCGCGAGGTGCCACCGAACGAACTAACGAAAATTCGACCAAGAGTTTCAACGATGCTCGATGAGATATAACCTCGGGAACAAAAGACGATCGAAGGTATAATCGAATGTATCGCTCGGAGATAATCAGTATCGTTAAAGAATTCCGCATCGGCATATCGGAGAGCAAAGCCGTATCCGGATTGACGACGAAAACGAATCCGCTCGTGAATATGAATTCCTCGAAATATTTGTCGAGATAACGACGAGTAGCGCGAACGATCCTCGGTAAAGAACTGAAATTCTTCTGTTTCACGAGCTGATCAATTATCAAATTTGTCGTCAAGTTCGGCGATGGACTTTGCCTCGCTTATTTTCGTCAGAGTTCACTGAGAAAATCTAATCGGAGTGAGTGCTCGAAGTGAAAGATCGATAGGACATGCTATCGATTCATTTCGAATTGAAAAGCCCTCGGGAATATCGATTTACGATTAGACTATCTGCGATTAGACGACCTTACTTTGCGTGAGATCATTCATATGGACGCGCCTTTGGACTCGTTTTATTTCTCGGACGAGGATGATAACTTGGACGATAAATTGCTCACCGATGACGATGGTACGTAAATGCTGGTAATATCGGCTTTCGCCCAAACTTGCATCGCCCGCGAGTGACGTATATTTTTTGTCGATCGATTATAATAAATCTAAAGAATCACGTATCCAACGTAGACAGTTCCGAACTTTCTAACATATCGATGATAGATAGAAAGAGAACGGACGTTGAACGGTGATAACTTTGTTATTGATATCATGACGGAATAATTCTATGATCTTAATACAAGCTCGCTTCTATCGGCACTCAAGATTTATCAAACGTTTGAACGAAATATTCCTGGGTTATAGAGTACGATAGAACGGAACGATCGTAGTTTTCGTTTTATCGATACGACCGACGAATAAGCGTCGATACCATAAGCGCATAATGAAAAGTCTAAAAGAGTATAGACCAACGATAACTTATTGCAAAACGTTAATAAAGTCTTGACGAAGTCTCTTCTCATCGATCAACGCTACATCAACGACAAACAATGTCGCAAAGACGTTCGCGAGATCGAAAGGTTTTATTGACCTCGTAGATCACGTATTAGTTACGACCAATTAAGCCGTTCCACTTTCGCTCAATTATCTTTAAACGCGGATCTATTCGTATACGAATAAACTTTACCAAAAGAACTCGTTCGAGAAAGAAGCTGTATCTCGTTTAACCTCGTTGTTCCTTTTTATGACTTATTGATATTTCAGTGCGATACTGATGATTGTAAGTAAGCGAAAGATTGTTTTCTGTTGAGTTCCTCTCTCTCTCTCTCTCTCTCTCTCTCTCTCTCTCCATTCCTCTCTTTATCTTCTTTCATAAGCCGATTTACGCAGGATTATCCTATCGATCGATCGACTTCTCATCAAGAATCGACGACTGCCATAGACTTCGATTAATGATTTTTAATTAAACGCGAGGACGAGTGCCGGCACGTCTTTTCAAGGAGTTTAAAAAGGTCGATCTTCGTTTGAATAAGACGATAAGCGAATTAATGCATTAAATAGGAAATTACGCTTTTCGATCGACTAATTTTAATCGGGGAACTTAACGTAGATCGATTAATCGAAGATTTGGTGTATATTATTTATTATTTACCTCTCCTCCTCCTTTCTCTCCGAACGATCATTATCTTGGATCATCGTCAGTTTTAAAATCGATTTGTTTCAGAACACGCGGACATGTACGACATCGCGGGGGAGAAGGAAATGCTCGAGGAAATTCGTCGTTCTTTGGAAGAGGATGCGGATTATCCAGCGATAGTGAGTCGATCTTTTTCAATCGTACCGTTTTATCGGCGCTTTAAGTGACGTACGCGAGTGACGTTTCGATTCTTCTCGCACATTTACACGTACGCGCGCACCTTTAATCGGAGATAAGAATGCGAAGCATTCCGTATGACGTTTTTTTAGCGTAGGTAGGAAATAGGCAATTCGCTGCGTATTCATCCTCCGAATCCCTTATCAGTTATCGTACATATTGTCCGAGTATACCGAGTGTCCGTAAAAAAAGGATCTTTGTCGAAGACGATCGCTTGAATCGATTTTCAAGGTATAAGAAGATATCTATCTCGTCGATCGTCCGCAAAGGGAAAAGAGAAAAGGATCGATCGATCGAGAGAGAGATCAAGCTTGAGTCTCAACGAGCTCGTTTTTTAGTCGTCTAAAAACAAAACATTCGATTCTATATATAAACTTTGTCGACTGCATTCGCCAAGAATGCGTTTAGAATATTTCTGTTTCGTTAAAAAATAAAATACATTTGATGACTATTCGTAGAAACATTCATGGAAGATAAAAGATGATTATTTACAATAGCTTTCTTTTCGTAAGATGAAAAATATTATCGGACGTACGTAAAATGCATTATCAGTAATTGTTACGAAGCTACACGAACGTTTCATTGGAAGAACTTGCTTATCGAAGATAGCTCGACTTCTGTTTCTAACAATATCGCAAAGACAATCTTGTTATCCGATCAACGATGATCAGTATCGTTACGGTTGTCCCTTAGAAACACTTTCTGCAGTTTCTAATCCTTATCGGTGTCACGCTGCATCGTTTCCTTTCCTCCGGGAAGATATTTCTTTTTAACATTTTTTTAACGAGTTTTATCGAATTTTATGGATTGTACACAGTGTGAACGATCGTTTAAAGGATGAATATACCAAGACGATCGACTCAACCGATATTATACGTTTGTGGTTCGACCGAGGATTATAACAATAACAGTAATAGTAAATCTTACCCGTGGTACTCGAGTTTCTTTGATGCGATATGTGGCGGCATGAGCTCAAAATGGTCGGTGCATAAGGCCAAAACTCAAATGCACGATCTCTCAACTCTGTCGAAGAACAGCTCAATACCGATAACGGTACGTCAACACGAATTGTTAAGAACAACGATTAAAAAAGTATCCTCGAACATAGTTGGCACTGTTTCTCCCTTGATTTCACGTCAAAGTCTATTCAGCGTAACCTATAGATCGAGAAAATAGAAATGAAGGATTTACAAGTTAAACGTAAGAAAGTAAATAAGCCTTTGACCACTCCAAGGTCTAGAAGACGAGCGTCAATTTACGAACAGCTGAAATCACAATATCTCGATAAAGATTTTATAGGTGTATGTAATTATTTCTTAACGATGCAGCCTAATCGAATATGAAGTGCGTTAAAAAATATCTTAATCGATCGGACAGTCTCGCTTTTTTTCTTACAACTTTGTTGTCTCCTCTTTCTTTTTTGTTCTAAACTTTCTCCTTTTCTCTCCCTTTTATTTTTTTCTTTAATTTCCGACTCGTAAGATTTTTTCGTTAATTCATTTTGTAGAAAGGACCGCAGGATATCGACTCTCATCTATTGACCTCGAGCGCTCCCGAGCTTATAAAAGTAAGCATGTCGATCAACCATCGAACGAATCTTATCCGTATTTAGAGATTGTCTATTCGCTTATCTATTTCCTTGGTTATCTATTTTAATCAACGTTTCGTCCTTTTTCCTTTTTCCTGTAGATATTATTAGTTTTTAGCAAAGATGATCAGCAAATGGAAATTCTTGCAAATATTTCGAGGCGACTGGGCTGGAGCGTATCGGTGGCGAAAGACGCGGAAAAAGCCGTAGAAATCTTTCAAACTCGAGGTCACGAATTAGTGATCATTGATCACAGAGGACAACGAGCCGTCGAGGGCGATGCGATTTGTAGGTACGGAAAAATGCGATAAATCTTGTACGTAACTGTATGTTATTCGCTTACTTTTCAATTCTTTTTGATCGATCGCATTTGTTATTTCAGAGCGATCAAATCTAGTCCAGTTTATCACAGTTCCGTTATTATTGCACTCGTTAAAAAATCGTAAGTGAGATAACAGATCCTTCCTGTAATAAAAAAAACTTATTATTATTATTATTATTATTATTAAATTAATCGAGTATCATTTATCATAGGTACTTTATGAATAGCGAGAAAGACGAGATCGTGACGTTGGATTTGTTGAAGAAAGGATTTTCAAGGGTAAGTTAAAATAGAAGTTTTTGAAATAGAAGAAAATGCGTGAGAAAGTAGTTAATAGATTCAAGTAAACGAAGTATTCGTACCTTAAAACTTTAGGCACTTCTGGAGTGCTCGAACGAGGGTATATTGATAAACGAATTAGTAGGAATTTATACCAGTTCAGTATTACCGAAAACACAGTTGGCGGCAGCTCACGCACTGTATTTGGCTCTCGACAGATGTCACGATATGGTTCACATAACGAACGAAAGAAACATCCTACAGGTCCGTTCTTTATTCAGCAAAACTTATCTCGGTTAGTTCTTCGTCATTTCGTTCGTCCCATTATGCTTCTTCTTCTTATCTTGCAGTTTCTAAACAAAGTGTCCGAAAAATTATTAGGATATAAAACGGAGGAGTTGGTAGGAAGAAATCTCGGTGAAATAGTCCATTATGAAAACTTTGCTCTGATCGAGCAGCAATTGAGCAAGGGCAGAGAGTTCGAAGGAAATATGAATTGCAAGAGGAAAAATAATCAAATGATAACGATCAATTGCAGGATAATACCATTTTGTATTACACCAAAGTTAGTCGAATTTGGATTCCTCGATCTTTTATTAATCTATACCAATTAATTATAGCAATTATTACTAAGACATTTAAACAACCAACGAATTGATATTCCAATATTTCCTTAGGAAGGCGACTCATTATATATACGTTTACGACACGTTATATCTATTGGAAAATTCGGGCCCGTTGAGTCCGATCAACAGTCCTTTGCAATCGACGCAAAGGGCGAGTATACTTTCTAATCGAAAATCATCGGACGTGAAATCTGCCCTTAGCGAAGGTAGCTCGGGTTCCTCCATTTCTACACATTTATTATCGTTTCATTTCTATCAAAATCTTATCGGTATTATTTAATATCTGTCTAAGGACATAGGCGATACAGCTTGCAAAAGCTTCATAGTCTACAGTTGGAAGCACCAATCACGAAAGTTATCACTTTGCTTTCTAACGCCATTACGGAAACGACGAATCCCGAAACAGCTGGTCAGATCGACAAGGTACAAATAAATCTCTTTTCTTTCGTTTTCGATCGTCTTCGCGAGCTTGACTTTTTTCAGGCAATAGAAATATTGAAAACAACGGAGTTGTATGTTCCGCATCTTCGAGACGATAAGATCTACACCGATCCCGTCGCTACGGATCTCGTTGGAGCATTACTTTCAGTAATAGTCCTTTTTTCTTTCTTTTTTATTCACCGTTCTCCCTATTCAATGTGGTTTTAATTTTCTTAATCGTCCTCAGGCTTCTCGTAATCCTTGGGACTCGAGAAGATCATCGGCAGATTCCGCCCGATTATCCCATCTAAGAGGCATAAGCATCACATCTACGAGGGGCCCTGCGAAGCCTTATCGAGGGCCCCAAGAGATCATGGAATTGTTGGATAACAGTCTCGAATGGAGTTTTGATATATTCAAGCTCGAGGTCTTGACAGAGAAACGGTACGAGATTAACGTAATTCTTTGCCCGTCAATTTTTATTTTCTTCGGTCATTTATGTAATACAATAGTTGAAAAATTATAGAAAAATTTCGTTCTCACAGGCCATTAGTCTTTCTCGGTATGAACATCATGAACATGTACGATGTACCGAATAAATTGGACTGCGACGAAAAGGTCATACATAATTGGCTGACTTTAATCGAAGCTAATTACATATCAACCAACAGTTATCACAATTCGACACATGCCGCAGACGTAATGCAAGCTATAGCCAGATTCATGCAGTCCGATAGACTGAAACAAATATTGGACCCCCTCGACGAGGTCGCTGCTTTGATCGCTGCTGCCACCCATGACATCGATCATCCTGGTCGATCCAGGTAAATATAATCACGTTTGTCTCTTACACATTTCGAATTCCAATATCGTTCAATGTTTGTCTATCTCGATAGCCAATTCTTAAGCAACTCGAACAACAGATTGGCAATCCTTTATAATGATCTGTCGATTCTCGAATCGCATCACGCAGCATTAACCTTCAAGTTATCTCTCTCGGACGACAAAGTGAATATTTTCAAGGTAAGTTACTTTCTACTACTTAATCCTCTACGATAATTAATAACGAAGGAATAAAGTATCATAAAACAGTCGACACCGTGTCTACGTTTCAGAATCTAGATCGAGATACGTACAAAATATTAAGGACTAACATAATTGACATGATTCTGGCGACGGAAATGACGAAACACTTCGAACATTTGGCGAGATTCATGAATGTCTGCAGCTTAAGAATCGGAGAGGATCAACCGATGGAGGTAACGAGCAATCTTTTCTCGAATTCGTTCTCCTGTATTAACGAAATATCTTTCTTTTTCTCTTTTTTTCAGTATAATACTGAGAATGTGGATGTAACGATACTTTTACAGCCGGATAATGTGATGATGGTAAAGAGAATGATGATCAAATGTGCCGACGTGTCAAATCCAACGAGGCCTTTGCGATCTTGCATCGAATGGGCTAGAAGAATCGCTGAGGAATATTTTAATCAAGTACGTGCGGTTCTCGAGTTTCTAATTTAATTTCATTCCATTATCATCGAACGTAGAATCGATTTTGCATAAGAATCGATGTATAAAAATCATCGACATAATTTTTCAGGGATAAAAAATACAAGTTACTTCATCGTCATATTTCTTACATCGGATTTTACTTTTATCAGAAAGTATATTTTTAATTAGTTGACTGGTTATAAAATTGAGTCACGATTGACGACCATCATGTTCGAACTCTAAATCACACTTTTCTTTTTTTCTTTCTCCAGACGGACGAAGAAAAGAAATTGAATATACCAGTGGTAATGCCCATGTTCGACCGAATGACCTGTTCGATACCAAAATCGCAGATCGGTTTCGTCGATTTTATTATAAACGACATGATAGAAGCTTGGGATTGTGCGTTATCTATAATCGTTTTCTTTTTTTACATCTGACTCGAACGAATTATAATAAAACACTTATTTCTCGTAGCTTTCATTGACATGCCAGAAATGCTTAATTACATGCGACACAATTACGACAAATGGAAAGAATTCAACGTGAGTCGAAGTGCCGATTTTATTCAATCGACATGGAATATCGATAACAAGAGCTTTACCTTTTCTTTTACAGGATCAGGGCATAACGACGTTGCAGGATATCGAGAAGATTCAACTGCAACCGGACTTGAAGATAATCAAGTTTTCCGAGGAACGACGATGATGAAACGAACGACGTTTCTCTTTTTGAATTCTCCGTCCTGTTCATTTTCTTACTGGAAAACGAGAAACGTTATTAGAAAGCGTTAGAAGGCTTCGATGAGTGGTTGGCATTCAGTACGTCGTAGCGCATATTTATAGCTATAGGTTAAAACAGTTTGTACGTTTCAGCAAATATACGTTATATGAGAAAAAGAGAAAAGAAAGGAAAAAGAATAAAATAAAAATGAGAGGAAGCTAGCTTTACCAAGATAAATATGATTAGCAAGGACGAAAAGTTGCTTTCTCGAAGCGTTCGGTTCGCTCCTCGAACGACGACTGAACCGTACGGTTCGCTAGAAAAAAAAAATCATCCTTCTGCATTATTAATACTAAAGAAATGTAACGTCGCTTTCGACGATTGCTTTATCGTTCCAATTTTCAACGATTTCGCTCGGTCTGATATCGCGTGTCTCAAAACGGCCGATTTTCTTTCCGTACAATTGCAACAGCTTAGACGTTAAAGTTTACTCGGAATTACGGAGTCTTCGATCGATCGTTGAAATAAGTAGTCTTATTTTCGAGTCGAGCCGCGAAACGGTAAGTGCAAGTATTGAGATAAGTTTGCGACGCAAGCGCGAGCGAAACTCGTTCGGTATACTCTAAAGAAAGAAAGATGAGTAGGGAGTTAGCCTTTCGTAATCATCGATATAAATCCGATGTTGACTACGTGGTGAAAGTGGCGAAAACACTATTGACGCCGATTGGTATCTGGCCGCTCTATCGAAGTGATAGCTTGTCTGACAAGATTAAAATGTATGCTCAAATCAGCCTGGTCTTTAGCCTGATGTGTTGTCTTTTGATACCTCATTTGATCTATACGTATTTCGACGCGGAGAAGTTAACCAAAATGATGAAGGTCATCGCAGCCCAGGTCTTCAGTACGCTAGCGATCGTGAAATTTTGGACGGTGATTATAAACAGAAAAGAGATTGGATATTGTTTGTTGGAAATGGAAAGGCAATACAAAGATGTCGAGTGCGAGGAGGATCGTTCTGTGATGGTGAAGAGCGCCAAGATCGGTAGACTCTTCACCATCGCTTATTTGAGTTTATCCTACGGCGGAGCTCTACCTTATCATATTATTATGCCTTTGGTAGCCGATCCAATCGTAAAGGATGATAACACGACGATGTTACCTCTACCCTATCTCAGTGATTACATTTTCTTCGTCGTTGATACTTCGCCCATTCTGGAGATCTTTTTCGTCGGTCAGATCTTTGTCAGTAGTCTTATACTCTCAACAAATTGTGGCGTTTACAGTCTAATCGCAAACTGCGTCATGCATGCCTGCTGTCTCTTCGAGGTCGTCCGTAGACAGATCGACACGATCTTTGAGTACGAAAACGAAAATCTGCGTAAGAGAATCTATAACATCGTTGATAATCATCTTCAAGCGATCAAGCAAGTTTTTACATTGCTCTTATTCTTCCTTTCTAGTCTTCTCTTCTCTTTAAGTGAATCTTTGCGATAACGATCCATGTTGCAGGTACGCTGAGAAGATCGAACAGGCAATGAATATCGTATTTCTTTGCGAGATGGTTGGCTGTACCATTATCATATGTTTCCTCGAATTTGGAGTCCTTGTGGTAGGTACCAGAAAAAGAAAAGAAAAGAAAAAAAAAATAATTTCGCGAATTTACGTAGAGGAAGATTAAAATTACAGATAAGAAACTAATTCAATGATTATTAATCGTGAGTATTGATAATTGTAATATTATACAGGAGTGTATAAAGCTTGGAAACATTACGTTTCTTTCCCATCTTCCTTACCTAAGTCCATACGTTTAATTTCAAGACAAAATAAATTTTTCGACTTCTTAGGATTTGGAAGATAAAGAAACTTTGGGTATGATGACGTATGGCGTACTGATGACCTCGATTTTCGTCAATGTCTTTATAATATCATTCATTGGTGATCGTCTAAAAGAAGAGGTATCCGCCTTCAAAAAGTTTAAATAATTCTTTTTAAATGTATCTTTACTTACTCCATGTTCTTATCGAAAGAGCGAACTGGTTGGCGAGTCAACATACTCGATCGAGTGGTATCGTCTTCCCAATGCCATTATAAGTGACTTGGTAATGATAATCATACGCTCTAGTCGACCATCTCGTTTGACAGCCGGCAAGATATTCGATTTATCTCTACAAGGTTTTTGCGATGTGAGTAGGTCTACCTTAAGCTGATTCGAACATGATTAAATCTTTATAGAAGATCGTGTTTTTTCGCAGGTTTGCAAGACTTCAGCTGCCTACCTGAATTTTCTCCGAACGATGGTTGCATAAGATTTGTGATAAATCCTGGAAAATGAAAAACATAGGAAGGATTTAATTTTTTGTTCTTTTTCGAGTCTTACAATTAGACGACGCAATTATCGTTCGACACAAAGGAGTGTCGTTTCGTTGAATGTACATAAATGTATCACGTATATCCGAATGAATGGTATAAACGTTAATAAATATAGAGCAATGGAAAGTTGAGATCGGATGAGTTTTCAAGAAGGAATCACCAAAGGGAAAGCAAGAAGAACAAACTTTATAATAGGCATAGAAAATGATAGTACCGACCAACTTTCCTTTTGCAATTTTTAATAAAGGCACCAAAATAACTTCTATCCGTTCTCTCGATTCTTTCAGTTCAAAAAATCATTCGAAGGAATTACAGAAAATATTAAAGTTTAAGCTTCATGAATTATCGAACGATACGCAAGCGCACGATATTGTAACTGCTGTTCCGCAGCGAGTATTTTAAACGCGGTAATTTTCTTGATAGTTCAGACGCAAACCAAACGCAACCATCTTACAACTCTGTTAGGGTTATAGAGGGATAAAGAAAGAATAGTAGCTAAAAGAAAATATTGATAAGGAATCAAAACTTTGTTATGACCGAGGGGAATAGAAATTACAAAGAAGACGTAGGGTATACGACCGAGTTGTGTAACTACTTGCTTCGTACACTCGGGATATGGCCATTTTCGAAGAAAAAAAAGGGATATATGGAAAGTTTGCTAAAACTTCTCGTCATTTTATTTAGTTACTCTTTACTGTGTTTCTTCGTTGTACCAGCTGTACTTCATCTACTCTTGATCGAAAAAGATTCTCACGTGAAGCTGAAAAAATTGCCGCTCATCTTTTACAACGTCATTTCGATCGCGAAATACAGCGGATTGCTCTTGCAGGAGAATCAAATCGCTCGTTGTTTGAAGCACGTCGAAGAGGATTGGAAAAGTATAGGAAGTGAACATTACCGTATGATAATGAAAGAAAAAGCAAAGCTCGGAAGACGATTGCTTCTCATTTGCGGTATTCTCATGTATAGCAGTGGTGGTTTCAATCGAATTTTTCTACCCCTTTCTAGGGGTAAGATAGTAACTCCTCAAAATATTACGATCAGACCTCTTCCTTGTTCCGGATACTATATCTTCTTCGATGATCAAATCAGTCCTAATTATGAGATCATCTTTTGCTTGCAATGCATCTCTGGATTGGTCACTTATTCTATTACCACAGCGATCTGTGGCTTGGCAGCACTTTTCGTTATGCACACTTGCGGACAACTCGAAATTCTCGTCGAATTAATCGAAGGTATCGTTGAAAAGACAGATAACGGAGAAAATCAAACGAATAAGCTGATTTCTATTACGGTCGAGCATCAAATTAGAGTACGAAGGTATGTCGGTAGAAAAACATCACTCTATTATCACTCGATCATAATTGCTTTAACAGTCATGTACGCTATGATAATTAAATGTTAATTATTGAATTTATCTAATCGTTTCACATCTTCGTAGTTTTTTGCAAACGGTAGAAGTTACGATGCATCAGATATGTTTGTTCGAGCTCATGGGTTGCACCTTGACCATGTGTTTCTTTGGATATTGTTTGATTACGGTAATCGTGTTAATGTTTCTTAATTTTCTTTCCTATCCAACTTGAATTATCGCTAATGCGATCTTAATAATTCTAAAGGACTGGAGCAATCGCAACCCGACTAGTATTTGTACATACTTTATCGGGCTTTCATCTATAACATCTCATATTTTCATGTTCTGTTTTGTCGGTGAACAGCTTACTTTACAGGTAGATTTCTTATTGTCTCTCATTTACGTACGTATACTTATAGATTTTTATCTATAAGAATATATATATACTCTTTTATAAATATATAAAATATATATACGACTCTTAAAGTAATTGATAACGATAGGCGGAGAAGGTGGCTTTAACATCTTGCGTACTCGATTGGTATCGTTTGCCAAACAACAAGGCCAAGAGCGTCATTTTAATAATGGCTATATCTCACTGTCCCATGAGAATTACAGCAGGAAACGTAATAGAACTTTCTCTTCAAACTTTTGGTCAGGTATACGAAGAGTTTAACAAATTTTTGTTATAACTCGTAATATTGTTAATTAAATGTATCTCAATTGTAGGTTATCAAAACAGCAGCAGCATATTGTAATATATTACGAACAGTAACTTAATCATTACTTTCTCAAGTAGTAAAAAGAATATAAAATATATGTAAAAAACGTGATAAAACGATGTAAAAATTTCAGATTCATGCAAATAATTTTTTGCATTATAATTTAATAAGGTGTAAATCATGATGTTCTCGATCCACTTTAAATGAAGCTTTTTTTATACTGTATGTGTAAGTTTTTCAATATATTAAAAATATTATTTTTCAGACAAAAACTAAAGGAATACATCGAAATATTTAAAGTACGAATAAAAGTGACTCGTACAAAATATAGATTGTAAGATACGCAATGAACCGCAAAAAATAAGACAGGGATTTTATAAAGTTTTTTGAAATACATGCAATGAAAGGATTGTGTGCTACAGAAAGCGCTATCTATTTCTCTCGTTAAATATTTATTGCACTGTTGTAATCGATGTTATGTGAACTTTTACAAATTCCCTATCTCTTTTATGCTACTTGTAATTTATCTGTAGTTTTATCTAGCTAGCTTATGATTGATATGTATTTATAAAAATCCAAAAGTTTTTAAATTTACTATGTACAAATAAAATTCTCTTCATTAATCCAAAATAAATTATTAATATAAATATGAAATAGTATCTATGAAATATCTTATCAATGATTTTGAATGTGCCTATCCATCAATGAATTAATCAATGAATTATTTAGTCAATGAATTATTTAGTGAATGAATTATAGTGTCTACAACCAATAATCAATAACTTACCGACTTACCGACCTTATCAATATCGTCTACTCACTGAACTTACCAACTAATGGACATCACCAACTCATTGAAATTATCAGTTATCGGTATTACCGACATACCAACTTGTCTGCCTTATGGTTTACTGATAATTTATTAATAGAGCAAGTTCTACTATTGATGATTTTTATTATAAAAACTAATAATTCTATAAATATCATATTCTCCTGAATTATATTTGAAGAATTTCATTTTAATGTTTAGAGAATTGATTTCTGTAACAGGAGAATATGATGTCAGAAGAAGTGGTAGGATTTTTCGGATAAGGTTTTCGAAGAATTTGCGCGAGCAAGGAGTTTACAAGAAATTAATTACATATTTATTATAGATAATCAATGTTTATTTTAATTTGATTTTTTACATATATAATCATCTTCTTGCGTGTGATAATCCGTATTGTTTTTTATTTAATAACTTTTGCATTACATTATGCCAATATTTTTTATTATACAATTCCAAAATATTCGATGATTCAATATCTTAGTAATCATTTCATTTTGTTGTATATATTTCATTCAATATTATACGTGTAAATTTCATGTTTTAACATTTTTAATTAAGGATTAATATCGATACGTTTTGCTTTTGATATTAAATTCTTTTTCAACTAAATTCCTTTACTTTTTGGAGAAAATCCTTTTAATTTATTCATATATAATATATAATTTCTATTTATAAATCTGCTTGTATTTAATTCACGTATTATTAATATGTGATACAATTTATTATATTTTGGAATAATCTTTAGAGTGCATTTCTTTGCGATTATTGTATAGTATTATATTGTATGAGTTCTACAAATATTTTTCGAACTTCTCTTTTTCTTGAGTAGTTGTTTCACAATACATTAATAAATCGATCAATTACAATGTAAACATATTTTAATATAATTTTAGAAATCTCTTTTTGTTATATCCTTCTTATCATATTCTAATCACATTATTTCTTACGTCTATTTTTTAGATAACTCGTTATAGTAATTCTTTTGAAAGTCTTCTGTCATTATTCCTTCATCATGTTACATACTTCAATCGTCAAATTTTGTAGCATTTAGAATTTTCTTCTCTCTCAAAGAATGTCCCTAAAAAGAAAAAAGAATCATTATGTAAGTATCATTATGTAGATATATATTATTATTATGTAAAATACCAACCTGTATAAGCGATGAAATATTTTGATGAAGTCCGTAATTCGTTCATACTTTTATTATATTTTGTTGAATTTATTATATCATTAACATTCCATAATAAATTATCGTCCATCAGTTTACAATTTAAGCATTATAGTATTCCAATTTTTCTATTTAACTCTTTATCTAATTTTTTATTTCGTATATATACATAAAATTTTCTTCATTATCATCTTTTAATTATAACATATATGTAGAACATGTGTAATATCGTTCTTGTTTTCTCATCCATTCGTCACTCACTTCGTCCGATGATCTGAAAACTCAAATCTTCCAAAAGTAGTATCCGAAAAAAATGTTTATGCAATAGTTAATTCAATTACTTTGTTTACGATATTATATTGGTTTAATAATAAATAATTCGAGTCATATTCATATCAAATTTTTGAAAGGCCGGAAACAACAATTAAAGTACGTAATACGATAAAGAAATATTTTAAAGTACAATTTCGAGATAGATAAAAGGAGATAGTAGAAACATGAAAATAGATTTGATATACATATGAATATGTAAAATATTTAAAAAGGGAGAAAGAGAGTTGTTCACGAAATAAGAAAATCATAGACTAGATCATAGCTCTTCGGTATATTCCTGATAGAAGAGTCTAAGATTTTTAATGATTTTTTTTCCAATCTCGAGTAATACAATACGAAGAAAAATGTCCAAGAAATGTCAATTTGTATCGCATAGGGATGTTTAAAGGAATGTGTGTATATGTTCACCTACGTGTATATATGTATGAATATATATATACTCTTGTAACGAACCTTATTCATTCATTCCTAAAACAAAATTGTTTCGTTCTTTTGCTCTTGTAGAATTCAACCATTCATCGTTCTATTTGATATTTCTCCTCTTAAATCTTTGCATATTATTTATTGTCAGCCAATCGAATACAGTTTCGTAAGGGAGAAAAAATCAAAGAACTATCGACCTTCCCTTTTCGATTACGTGAATGTAGTTAGTACAATAAGCGTCCACACGATGAGAAAGAAAAATTATATATTGGTTTATTCAATTTGTGACGAATCATCATTAAATTTCAATTAAGATATCCCTACATTTTTCACCTAAAGATACAAAGAATTTTCTTACTCAAAAAAGGAATGGACGATGACATAGCTAGTCTTAATTACGATTGCAATTATAACCTGTACCTGGCGAAACGCCTGGTCATTGACATGAAAAGATTTCGCGGTATTCCTTTTAATTAATAATTATTTCTCACTATTCATTAAAGTTGAAAATCTACATATACACTTACTGTACGCTTCGTTTGGAATTTCTCGCATCACTTTTTTCTAAATGTCTGCCATATAGTCTCATTCCGTACTGTTATATAAATATATCTTTGTCTGTCAAACACTCGCCTTTCAAAACTTATTCTAAATATCTGTTATTCCTAAAATTCTTTAAATTTTGATTAAAAGAGTGTTATTACTTCAGTAACATTAATAAATTCATAAACGTATTATGACATCTGTGTGAAATTTAAAGGATGTTATATCTAATATCATTGTATTCATTATGTATCATTTAAAGTTATCTATTGTATGTTTATTATATACGTATATGCGCTAACATAGACTTACGCTTCTCAGTGTAATTATTAATACGATCACTTCTTCTTTGTATTATACATAAGTAATTAATTATATTTACGTTTGCTTGCAGATCCCTTTAAAACATTTTTATATTCTAGACTGCGATACTGATCATATTTGATTAGGTCATCGATTTACTGAAAATTTATCTCCTTATCTTACTCTAGATCGACAAAACGCAGTAAAGTGGTTACGTTTCCTGATGAAGACCAACCATGATATTGCCGCGATGCGACTTAGAAATGACTTTATGCATTATTTAGTTTTAAATCTTCAAGAAAGTCAGTTGAGGCCACCTTTCGACAAACCACCGCCTAGTATCGAATGTCTTATGGATATAGCCAAACTCATAGTCAGTGTATTTCATTAATTGATCCCTTTTCTTTTTCTTTTTTATAGTCGTATATATAATAAATATGCATAGTATATTTTTGAAGTTGAATATATTTGTAGCATAACAAATTGATAGAAAAGAAGATAAATTTGGAAGTTTTCCAATCGGAACAGATCAGATATTTTTTCTTTCATTTCCTCGTCAAATCATTAATTGAATATTTTG
This sequence comes from Vespula pensylvanica, assembly GCF_014466175.1. NCBI lineage: Eukaryota > Metazoa > Arthropoda > Insecta > Hymenoptera > Vespidae > Vespula > Vespula pensylvanica. Next base: position 538,473 of record NC_057704.1, read on the forward strand.
CAATGTTTGTGCATAAAATAAATGTATCTTCTAGAGTTATAAAACTTGTCCAATTTGTACAAAGGGTGTGACTCTTGTAATAAAATTATGAACGCCTTTTGTCATTTAATCAAATTTCATTTATTGCAGCTCGTTCTAATGTTCATTAACACTTGTTAGTACTTATTCGGTAGACGAATCAATTTTTATTTAGATTTTATAATCTTTTTTATTTTGATTCTTTAATAGATTTTCATTTTGATGTCAGAGAAATTTTGTTAATTCGATAGGAAACATTTAGATTTTTTATAAATTTTATTTCCGATCTGATCAGGAAATCATGTAAGCAATTTTTATAGTAGTTTTTAGCGTTTGTCGAAATATTTCAGCCTGGCAAAACCGAAGTTAGTGACGATGGTGTGGACTCGATGACCAAATTAGAGGATCTGATTGAAGAAAAATCGATGATAATGTCATTATCGCCCGACGACGGTGCTTTCTTGGCTTCTCAACCTGTACCTCATCATGGTTCCTTTTGTTATTTGGCTATTACTACGAAGAAAAAGGAAAGCTAAGAAAACGAGTCATCGTTATTTCAATTTCTTCGATATATCCTTTCATTTTATTCCCCTATAGCTTGTGTATCTTCTTATAGAGTATATTTTTATGTGCGTAAAGATATATGTTTTATCTCTGTATACCTCAAGAAAAGCATAATCGTATAGATTTAGTTTTTGTTTCGTTTTATTTTTCATTCTGCTCTTCGTAATTTTCTTCAAAATTGTAATATTTCTTTCTATTATTTCTATAACTCACTTATATCTTTTTATATTTTATATCTCTTTTTATATATTTAAAAAATATTTCATTGAATTTTAGTGGTCTTACAAGATGTAACTTTACGCTCCCTTTAAGCGAATATAAATTGGAAAATATATAACAACTCGGCCATTACAAAAGCGTACTTCTTTTGGCTTATCTAGACACTATATAATTAGCTTATCATCAATTTTCTCAACTTTTTTACTCACACTGTATCGCATTATTAACATAACAGCAATGTCTATGCTAATATAATAAGAGCAGATGATTTAGCATATCGTCTATTAGGCTTTTTACCTATATACGCGTTATCTCAATTTGCAAACACTATGAAACAATAAGCAGTATCAGTTTATATTGTAATACCGGCGGAAGGAAAACAAAAGATCAAATATTTTATGAATATATAGAGCCTTCGATCTTTATTCATAGGCATGCAAACAATTCTGTGACTTTGGAAAATATGTGAATTATATATACACACGAAATATAAATAGTAAAGCGATTAAAAACTTGCTCTGCAATTGATTTATGTTTTATATTCTTTCTTTAGATTTATAAATATTTAAAGATTTAAACAAAATGAATCCAAGTGAGAACAATCAAGTTGAAAAAAAATCTCTATAAAATTCGTTGCATTTGTTTCTTTGATGAAAGATGTGATATTAACAAGCACCGTCCCCGAAAAATTGATATAGTAATAAAGTATTGTATCAGTGTATAACTTCATACTCATGCTATCGAAACAATGATCATATTTAAATAACAAATTACTTGGCAAATTTTTATGTACGTAGATATTCCAATGTAATATTTGTAAATTTGATCGTCACAACGACGGACAATTATACTTTGTATTACTATTATAGAATGAAAAATTGTTAAAAAATTTTCCAATTTTTATATATTCCTTCTATTTCTCTATATTACCTTGTATCAGTTATCTAGACAGAATACATATAGTATTGTTTATGACGTGTCATTTTCTTATTGCTCTCACGTATAGACGAATCTCCAAATAACTTGAGCAGTATAAAATGATTATTTGCCATTGAGATATGATCAATTTCTCTCATAATCAATATGTACAACACATTATCGATTTTATCGATTTTCACGTAAACAAGCGACACATCTATCGTCGTTGCATGCAGAAAACGAAAGTCGTGCAGCGTGAATATAGAAATGGAGTATATTTGTTCATTTAATTCAAAGAAATATAAACGACTCGACATTTTTAGTCATGTTAATTTGAAATAACATTTATAAAATTACGTGCAGCTTGATAAATATTATATATTTGTAAAATAAATACTCATTAAGAGAACTATAAATTGGCAAATGCATGTTGTCAGCATATTAATATTATGAACGAACGAATATTCAACGATCAATACTAATTCTAAATTCTTTTGTATCGAATAGATACGAACATGAATATGATAAAGAAAGTAGTTATAATTATAACGACTTATCGAATTATTATTTTGAAACGTATGTATGTACATGTATGCAGATATACAATGTTATATAAAAAACGTCAGAAAGTAGATTATATACGCGGAAGAATGATATATATATATATATGTATAATATAAACTACGAAATATCGGAGAATAATTTACTTACACAATGGTATCGAAATACAAAAAAGATACATGCAGATCGAAGAAAAACTGCAGCATATTGTTATCTCGAAAGATAAATCCTTTCTTTTATACGAAGAAAAAAACTCTGTACGATTTAAAAAGATATTTCTACACGGATATAATATAATATAATATTGATTATCCGTGAAACAGCTCTACGATGCTTCCAATCGAGACTAAATATTTTTCTAGCAAGTAGAGAGGATGGAAGAAACATCTTTTAACGCGCGCGACAAAATTCTAAGCGATTACAAAATTCGTTTGAATCAAATCTCTCGAAGAAAAAAGAATATCGACAAGCGAACTAATTTCGATCTAGAGAAATCGATAAATAAAAATACTTCATCGAAGTAAGCCGTGTAAAAAAAAAAAAAAGAGAGAAAAAAAATAAGAAAAGAAAATACAAGAGAAACGGCATTCTCGCGGGCGTTAAACCAACGACGTCTCGATGTTACGTACAAATTGGTGCTACGTCGGCACGAACCTGAACAATAAATATATCAATTTACACATTGTGCTCTTTCCTTCTCTCTCTCTCTCTCTCTCTCTCTCTCTCTTTCTTTCTCTCTCTTTCTCTCTTTTATCCTCTCCTAATCTACGTCTATATTAAAATTGCAGCCTAACGCTAAACTGCTTTGCTTTGCTTTGCTTAGCTTTATCTTTTTTTTTCCGATCGACGTGCTCCTGTACTTTGCACGACACAAAAGCCGAGGGTTTTTACGCACACGGTTATCGTCCGTTCATTATTTCACACGACGTTCTTTGAGGAAGTATACTTTTTATATAATAATTTTCGAACGATAAAGTATTTCCGCATATTATTATATCGACCAATTAGAAAATGAATTGAATTTAATTTATGAATACCAGCGAATCGACACGCGTTATACGATAATTTCTTCTAATTTAGTACATCTGGAATTACGCTGGAGACGGACGGGGTAAGAACGTTTAATCGACTCTTTTTTCTAATCGATTTGTAAGAAGAGCGATTTGTTAACGAAGAAAAATAGGATAGATAGATATATGAGAAATTGTTGAAACAAATATTAAAAGAAAGATCTAGACAGAGCAGATAATATATAAGATACAGATGTATATATATGTATATATATAGGATATACAGAAAGGATGTAAGTGAAAGGAAAGCAATGATAGATAGCAAGTCGAATAGATAGAATAGATAATGTATAAGATATATAGGATATTCAAAAAGGACTTAGATGAGAGGAAAGCATTGATAGAAAGATAGCAATTCAAATAGATAGAGCTGAAAAATATTATAGAATTTAGGAATATTGCGATAGATATAAGATAAGTAGGAAAGCATAATATAGGATTAATTAAATAACGATAGAGATACGAGAATTTATAGAAAGAAGAGACGGATATTCAGAAAAAAGTATCTAAAAGCAAGTAGTAATAAAGAAGAAATAGTCAAAGAAAGCGAGACAAAGAGAAAGCAAAATATCGATTGTAGAAAAGAGCAAGGATAGAAGAAAGTAGAGATTAGTCCAAGAATATCCTCTTTGTTTATAATAATAAAAAGTATACAAAATGTGAATATCGACTGATAAAGTTGATGGAAATATTAAGGGAAACTGAGAAAGAATAGAATTGTTGTTTTACTCTATCGCGTGATAGACTTTTTCATAGATAAAGGAGTTCAAAAAAAAAAAAAGAAGAGAAGCAAGAGAAAATAGTTTTTGTATAAAATGAACGAAAGGACAGCAAAATAGTAAAAAGCTGAAGGAAAAGAAATGAAAGGAAAAAAAAAAAATTAAGAGACGAACTGTGCGCCAGACAGACTTTTCCATTCTCACGGAACATTAGAGAGACCGTAAGGACGGCGAGTTTGAAATTAAACTCTCCTCTCTCTCTTTTCCTCTCTCTTTCTGACTTTAACTCTTTCCTGTCATCATATATTGTCCCTACGTACATACATACATACAAAGCTACGTAGATAGGGTTACGTATAGGTGAAAAGGAAGTTGAAGCACGGTATGATTGGCTTTGCAAATCTAAAAATACAAGAGCAAAGCTCGCCTCGAGGGTGCGAGGCGAGCGGGTTATCGTGGGAGTATATCAAAGGGGTGACTTTGTTGAAAGTGCAACGACAATTTCACGAAGTTTCAAGAGGCGTGGTAAAAGGGATAAATCGCTCATGATCTGCGTTCATAACAAATGCGACGTTGAAATATGAAAGGGAAAGACGTCTCGGACGTTGGCTATCTCGCGCTTTTTAAATATTAAATTAAAGGAGGGATTACTTTCGCGCTTCTTTTTCTCCTACTGTACCTTCTCTAGACGATCGTTAAACAAGCGCGCGCATCTTGTCTTTACATAGTTCGTCCGTGTTGCATCTATAAACGCTCCGAGAGAGTAAAGACAGTAAAAACTATAGACAACGGTGAGAGCTCAAAAAACTGGATTCTCGACTGTGCGTAGCGTGTTAAAAACGTAAAAGAGGAAGAGGAAAATTCGACGACGAAGATAATAGAATCGCTAATTTTATATACACATAGATATATCCAGCGATTTATTTCGCACGATCACTCGTCGATAAAAAAAGGTAAATATTCGTAAAAGATTTGTTTCATTAGTATTAAGATTCCTCTTAGTTCGCTATCTTCTTCTTATCTGTCTGTAACGCAAGAGGCATATCTACTTTTCTTTCAATTTTATACGATTTTCTGTTACCTTTTTTGCCCATAATTATCGACAATTCGTCATTGTACATACCTTAAATTGCAAGTAAATTTTAATGTACGGCATCATGGAAGATAATCGTCGTTAAATTTAATACTTTTTTACGTCGTCCTATTTCTTAAATCTGTCTAGAATCCTATCTACGATGTATTTATATATCTATTTTCAAGTCACTCGAACGATCAATGGTAACGTTTGTTGTCTGAAAACTTTTTCTCCTCGACTATCGCTTAATGTACTTTCTAACTTTTTCTCTTTCTTTTTCTAACAATACGTATTATTACTCCATATGGGATTATTATCTTTTTTTTGTCGTAACTGTTACCCGTCTGCGTATTTTATTTTTTCTTTTTTTTACTCGCTTCTGCAGAAAAAATTTACAACTTTGAATGTCTTTTCCAAGTTTAAAATTGTATACTTTTAAATATATCTTTATCATATTTCCATTTCATTGTACATATTATGTGTATCATATGATATGAATGCTATTTTTAAAACGCTTATTCGCTTTGATACTCCTTGAATTCTCTTAATAACTTATTCTCCAGTTTACCTTATATTATAATATTTCTACACACTTGTTTTAGAAATTCTTTTATTTATCCATATAAAATCATCCGCATTAAATACTTTTATCGATTTAAAAAAGATGAACTCTCTCGTTTCTCAGCTTTATTCATGTTTATTAATTTACTCCGATGTAATTTAAATTATTTTTATAGACTTTATAATTATCATTTGTGCTTGAACTTTTGTGTACGATCTCATGATATTACCTTCATCTAATGTTTTTTATTTTCAAAAATATCTCACAATTTTACAAAGATCTTTTGAATAATTCGTTAAAGAAAAGGGATGTATTCTTCGAAAATGGCTTCATTCGACGTTTTTGATCATTATTTTGACATAATTATCGTCATAAAATTGTCTCGATCGTTTATCGAATATATAGAGTTTTTCTTTTAACTCGAAAAGTGTAATTGGTTATTCGCATAAACGGCTCATTTATCATCATTGCACACTTTTCTAAACGATGTATAAGTATTTGTAGAAATATAGAATATGATTCTAACATTACCACGAATGTATATGTACCATCTTTAGAATTCGCAGTGTGCTCAGCAGAGCGCGTTTATCGTCCGACTAATATTACACTGTAAGAAATGTTTTTTCTTCTCAGAATAGAATAAATGTTACTAAAATTACACGGATATTTCTCTGTACATTTAATTTTATCTTTCATGAAACATCATTATATTTTGTCACGATATACTATAGATTATATTTGTAAATAGAATGTGATTCATCACATTAGAATATATAAATGCAATGAAAAGCATTAATAAAACATGTTGCATAATACAGGAAAAAAGTGTTACAATCTATATCATAGTAAAAAGTATACAATCTAACGTAGTTTCTATGAAATTTTAATACTATAAAAGAGATGCAAAAATTTTCATTGTTGCGATAAAACGATCATTGTTAACTAATTCTCATTTTTTTATAGGAAGATGTGTTTGAAAACTCTTTACCATCAAAAATTCAACAAGCCAATTCAAATGTATATAGAACAGATACGATAGAGGCAAAATAACAAGAAACGATGAAAAATAAGAAATGTTATTTTTTAAAGCTTATTATATCTTTTACGCATTATATACTAAGTCTATCAAAGAAAGTCATTTGTAAATAGAAATAAAGATTTTCAATCAAACTTTCAGCTGTTGTTCTTTGTTTGATTTGCGATATTATTTTTTAAACAGATATACATTTTACCTCCAATTACTTTACTTTCATACCAAGTACATTTAAAAACTTGCTTATACAGATACAAACATTTTTGTTTTGTTGAAATAATTTGAAATTAAAACTTTCCATACCTTCGTTTTACCCAATAAAAATTACATCTTTTTCTGGATCCGTTTTTGATCATAGGACCTGTACAAGCTTCAATGATACAACTATTACGTACCTAATATTGGGAGCGTAAAGTTTAAATGTCTATTTACTTTATTGGAAGGACGATTGGTTGAGTAATAAATAAAAAAAAAATAAGAATACTCGGTTATTATATCTGATTTCACTTTATTGTTTTTCTCAGCCAGTAAAAGAGTTTTGGATTCTACTTTTGAATGTAGCACATCGATATATTGTTATATAAACATAGCCGGAAATTCGTCTATTTTAGCAAAAATTTTATGTAAAATCTTTCAGGAGCGTACAATAGCTTTGTTTTAAAGAGATGAGAACCAATATTATGCATAACACACACTGTAGTAGATACACGTCTACACGTTTCTATAGACCTACGAGATAAATGGTATCGCTATAAATATCCTGGTTATACACGTCGTACAAACAGTTAGTACCAATCCCACAGTTATAATAAAATGATGGTAAGAATTCACGATTATCATATTCTAAACGCAAGCAGCAAAATGATGTATACTACCCATCAAGCCATCAAGATATACAGGAAATCGTTAACGACCAAATCGCAAACTTTATAGTTGATAGTAATTATTGTTTCATGTGTGTTTTATTGGTCTTGTGTATATTTATAGATAGATAGATATATACATATAAGTATTTATACATAAGTATATATAAATATACTTATATATATGTATGTATTAATGTATAAGCACGTCACGCAGTTGTCGTATTACGAAGAACATGTATTTAAAAAGATAAATAGATAGATATATACATATAAGTATTTATGCATAAGTATATATATATATATATATATATATATATATAACATATATACCTATGTATTAATCTATATGCATGTCACGGAGTTGTACAACGAACAACAAACACTCTATAAGGTTTTTTGTTCTTTTCCTTTTTTATGAAAAAACTCATAGTCGTTTTATCCAGTAATCCAACGAGACATATAAGATTTTATCTCTAGACGAAAATACACCGAGCTTTTTCTGCTAAAGTCTAATACGATATCCGTGAGTTAATCGTACAAGTATAGTATCATATGTTTGGAATTAACATTACCGTCGATTATGCATACGTTAAACTAATCACTTAATCCAGCCTATCGTTACAACTATTACCTTGTTGAACGATATTATAATATTCTATTTCGAATGCTCTGTGTATGTGCGTGCATATATGTATGTATGTTTCGTGTGTGTGAGTGTGTATGGTATGTGCTATTCGAAGAAACGCAAAAGCGAATATGTCATTATTATCTGAGACCTTATTATGTTCGTGCAACAAGTGCTTCCCGTTCTTTTTTTTTTTTATTTAGCATCAAACGGGCGAATTCTCTGATGGATAAACTTTGAATCATTTTTCTATCTTTCTCGAGCGGTAGATAAGATTTTAGATGTTCTTTCCTAAAAGAATACACATTTGATCCTTTTTTTTTCTTTTATAGGCAAAAAGATATCGAGAACTTTCTCGAGCGATGAGAAATTATCTCCCAATTGTCTCGGGATTGTTGTGCAGTTTTTAAGCAACATCAAAAGTTGCACTTGCCGCTAGTGAATATAGATTTTTGCAGCACAACGAGCATCTTAATAGGTAGTAGATATTATCTTCTAAGATACGATGATAATTATTTTTATATTTCGTAACTAACGAATAAAGAAAATGTTAAACACTGTTCCACATAAACTAACAAATACACTTAAACTCATTTCTTTTTTTTTGGTGACGATACCTCGTCATTTTCTTTGTTTTTCTCTCTCGACATACCATTAAAAGGAAAAGATCTATTGGAGAGTAATGTTAGTATTTTATCAGTTAGATCAAGCTCCCACATATATTCACGCCTACTTAAGGAAATGCTCTTTCGTCCTCTTTTTCTTTTTTGTTTCAGAGAAAGATTATGCGCTACATATACCTACATTATCTTATCCATTTTTCTATTTTCTTATCAATTTACCGATTATTACGATCTTAAATCGGTAGCCCGTTAATATGTCGCAAGCGAAATAGGTCTTACTCATTAACACAAATACGAGAAAATAGTCTTAACGACTTGTCGATTCGAATATCAATATGATTATTAAAGTATGAAAAATTAGACACCGAAATTCTTAAATCTCGATTAGAGAGAATAACCTAAATTACACGTAGAGAGCACTTTTACATGCATATAAGAGGATTACTCGGGAGCATTGCCAAGTGAAGGTAATCTATGCGATAAAGCGAATCGGCTGGACGATATTCGAAAGGATGAAACGAAGAGAAAAGAATCGATAACGACAGAGATAATTAGCTTGTCGATTATATATATATACGTATGATTATATATATATATATATATGTTCAGCGATACTATTCCTCGATAACGAGTAACTTTTAGACTTTCTCAGTATTACAAACACGCGTATTCTTTTCTCTCTTCTTATTTCCATTCGTTATTTCCTCACTTTTATATCAAAGGATGATAAAAAAGCACGGCTCATTCTCTTCTCAAGCACTCCTTTCTTTCCTCTATTCAAGGAAAATCGATATTACGTAGCTTTACCATTATAAGCATGATCGTCGCTTTGTATTTTCCATTTTCTTCATCCCCGATCTCGATTCCGATATGTTTGTATCATTAACTTAGAATAGAGGAAAAAGCAATGACAATGAAACATCGTTTCTCGTTTCCTTCCAAATTGGAATTCTGTCATCGCGTCGTTCCTCGTAAGTTTCTTACTAAAGTGGTACAGGGGAGGTGGGAATGGAGAAACGAGATCGATTGATACGATGGTATATTGCGTGTATCGATTAAATATTCGATTGCTATCTCAAAACATCCCCATTATGAAAAAGGAATATCGATGCAATGCGTTGTCGACGTGGTTCGCGAGAGAAGCCATTTGCGTTTCTGAAAAGGAACCCCAAAATGAAAAGCGACATGTCTGTCGATGGAATCAGAGTTGCGGGGGTGGTAAGTAGCTGACGCGGTACGTGCCTCTTCGCGACGATTAGTAGGAATGTATTTTTAGAAGGGTAAGTCAGCCGGTTTACGCGTCACGTGATATTTTAGAGAAACGTCAGACGCCCCTTCTCTCCTTTCCGAAAGATCGAGGTAGACTATTTAAGCTCCCGGCGCGCTTTTGTCGATGCGAATTAGAAAGTGAAATCACAATTTACCGGGATCTATCGGGATCGTTCGACCGTCCATATCGTTTCTCTCTACTCTCTATTTTTTCCAAGTGTTTAGAATTCACCGTTCTCTCGAGAAAAGAAAGAACAAAAAAGTACGGTAGTACGAGTTGTTTTTTGCATGTTCTTTTTTATGTTCCCCCTTTATATTTTTTTTCTTCGCCCATCTTCCACAATTTTTTTTTTATTTTTTATTGTTTGTTGTTATCGTTCTTTTTTGTTTTTTTTTGTTTTTTTTTTGCTTTTTAATTATTTTTTCGTGTATTTCTTTTTTTTTTCTTTTTTTATTACTCTCTTACAGCTCGGTAACAAGTTAGCTTTAATTGCTTACACTTGCAACATAGTCGTAATTATTATCTCGAAAGGATATCTAATCCCTATTCGCTTATTTTATCGAATTCTTCTAACTCCATTTTCTGCGTTCATCGTTTATTATCAGTTGGATAAAGTATCCTTCAGATTGATTTTCTCTATCTAACTGTAATCTCCTTTGATCAACGTCAAATTATTAATGTTATTATAATCACACGCTCTGTAATCACGAAAAAATCGTTTGTCACACATTAGATCGCTTTCGGACGATAAAGACGATTGGTTATATTGCGTTATCTCGCAATAAGTCTGAAACTGGTAGGTAAAGATACTCGGAGATTATGTCGTTAAAGTTAAGAAACCGAAAGCTCGCGTTTTTCGTTTCGATGATGATTCTAAAAATATCGGAGAAGTAATTTTCGTCGAACGAACCGCCTACTGTTTCCGATGATCACATGTTCGAGGAATGTTGTTGATATATCATTGACGGATCACGCGTCATTTTTAACAAAATTTTCTTCCGTATCTTGATACTGATCTTTCATTACGAGAAAACAGCGATCTCCGTTTAAAATGGATTTCGTCAGGTTTAGTTCATCCTTTCGTCTAAAGGATATAGAAGCGACAATGACGATAAAACATCCAAACTTGTAAATACTCTTTCTCACTTCTTTCATTTTTTAAATAGTCTTATTCAAGTATAACGTAACGTCGTTAGTCTTTATCGTTGTCGTAGCTATCATATGCGTTTCCCTTACTTCCTTTTTCAACCATTAAAACCATTTTACCGGAAAAACGCGTTAAGATCTTACTAGTTTTTCTTACACTCTTTTTATCCGACAATGACTTATCTCGAATAGTTAATCCTTACGTTCGTAACGTCCCTAAAGTGTACCGAAAAGTACTCTAGAAACAACGATTAAATCTTATAGCAGAATACGCTACCGATAATTCGATGTCACTTTCTCTTCAGTTTTTTTTTGCGACTTTTAACATTCGTACGTCTTGGCAACACGAGTAATGTTGGCTCACGTTGTTTATTCATCTTACGGAATGACAATTAGTTGGTTTAATCGTTTCGTTGGTCAATCGATTGTCCGCCGATCAAAAGTTTTCTCCCTGATGGATTATCGATCTACGCGCTTTGATTATGCGTGTGTGATCGGATGAATAAAACATGTTTGTGTGTGTGTGTATATATATATTTATATAGATTTGATGTCTATGAAAATCGTTTTTCATCTCCTTATAATAAATTGATTTTATTGTGCTGGTCGCGCTACGAGTCATCCCAAGCTCCATCCAGATAATTACGATCTTTGTTTACCGTTGCTTGTTCTTATAATACGTGACATAATGAGAGTATAAACCCTGGAAACATATCTACTTGAATATAGAAAGCACCAATCGATACATGAGCGGACTTATACGATAGTTAAAAACACGACGGATCTTTTAATCTCCGAAAATATTCTACTTTGTTTTTAATAAAAGAATATTTATATAAAGAAAAGAACAATTATCCTATCGTGTATTAAGAGAATTAATAATGACAATCAACATTTAAGGAATAAAACTAAGAAATGCTTTCGGAACGAGAAAGATTCATAATTCTAAATAAGCGATAGATATTAAACATTACCTCAGGATGCTTTGCGTATGACCGGATAGAAAGATTAGTAGAAAGAGCCTTAATTGAATAAAATTACCATCCTAATTGTGCGCGTGAGTAGTACTTTTAACGTTCTAGATGTAAGTATGTTAAACTTTATTATATCGAAAGGGTATTTGCAAAAAGAAAAATAGAATTTTTATTATCCGTAAATACGATAGTCCCTAATCGTAACGCTTATATAATAGTAAGAGAAGAGATTAGTTGATTTTGTATTGTAATTTTCAAATTTGGTAAAAATTATTCGAAACTCGTCATTCGCATTTAAACGCGAATATACGTGATATCGGAAAAAGGAAAAAAAGTCGACGAAAAAATGTGTTTCCCCTATATCCCTAACCCGATCCAATTAGTTTTATAAGAATTCTTAATAATTTTATAATAAATCTTAACTTTCAAACCGGACATATGAGTTATAGAGACTTAAGAACTAATGCGTGCACCTTCGCGAGAGTAAATCTTTCTTTCTCTCGCTTTCACTCGAAACGCTTGGGTGTCGATGATGTGACAGTGCTCGCCATTTTTCCTGAACATTTTGTACGTACACTGAACTTTTACCAATAGCATCAATGTTATAATAATAAATAAATAGATTAATAATAAATAAAGAGAAACGGGAATAGATAGGCGCGATTAGATGTTTTTATCCGATCTAAGAGAAATCTGGAGCCTTACGAAGTACCGTTTTTATCCTAACGATAAGTCTAAAGATTACATTAGAAGAAATACGATGGCCAGTCATTAACGTTTACGTAAATCCAACACACATCTGCTTATTTCGCGTAAACTTTAATATTTTTTTTTTTTTTTTTTTTTTTTTTTTAATACTTTTTACTCCTTTTTATTTATTTTTTTGGTATTTTTGCTTTTATTAATTTTTTTGTTATTTTTCTTCTCTCTTTTTTTTTTACTTTTCCTTCATGTTTTTTACTGTTATTTTATCGATTGGCTACCGAGGATGGAAATGGACATCCAATTGGAATTGTATTTGTTGAATCGTCTCTGTTTATAGAAATGTCCATCGTACCGCTCGTGTTCCGCGACTGGTGGGAGGATATGGACCGTCCTGTATCACGAATCTGGGATCAATACTTCGGTAGAGGACTAAATCGAGACGATTTGATCTCCGAATTTTCCAACCTCGGCATCAACCGACCATTTCCAACTCCGTTTCGTTCACTTTTGGGGAACAACAACACGTACTACCGACCATGGAGAACGGTGACACGACAAAACTCTGGTGGTTCGAGTACGATCAAAATGGAGAAAGATAACTTTCAGGTAGGCAAAAAACTCGAACTTTTATATCTCGACATGTCTGCTATTTAAATATATGTTTTTTTTATTATCTCGTTATACATATAAGACGCATTCGAGAGTCTCGATACTTCAATTTCTTCAATACTTTAATTTTTCGTACTTTATGCGATTCTCAAATCTCGTCGTTTGAGCTTGGAGATTTCTTTTCTTCCCTTCTTTATTCTCCGACTTAATATTCCACAATTCTATCTCTGGATTTTTTATTTTCGTCAAATTATCGATAAGTGTATATTCTTGACTTGGTGGAAAGTTACGAATCGCGAATCGTTGTCTGGGTCAAAGTGCAATTGTGTGCAATTTCGTGCGATTTGGTGCAACAATTTCGTGCAATTTGTTCATCATTCGTCGATGATACTTTTTTAACTACTGACAGATAGAAACCTGTTTCACATCGCAAACGGCACAAATGGAAACAACTTTGTACGGCGTTTCATTACTGCTCTCATCCGATTAAAATCGTGCAAGTGAACGTTACCAGTTCGTGTTGTATCTACATTGGTATGACCTGACACGTTTCTGCGCGAAGGTATGGTCAGGAACTTAGCACAATAACGCGAAAGATGATCTTCTCGAGCGATAACTTGGCATTGCAAAAGAGTGACGCGACGATATGAGATATTGTTGAGATTTTTTTCTTTTTATTTGTTCACCTCCTATTTCCATCTTTATTTTCACGATTATGAAATCTAAACTTATCGAACATAATGTCACAATAAGGCGGAGGTACTGCAACGCGGAATCGATCCTCTTTCTTTCCAAAATCCTGTTATACATCGAACATCAGATATAAACAGGATTTTGTAAAGAGAGAGGATCGTCCGAAAAAAACGACGATTACTAGTAGAACTCTATTATCTATTTTCTTCCGTTTCCCACTTTCACGATACTAATAATAAAGGAAACACAAATACGTTTTCTCTCTCTCCTTTCTCTTTCAATGTTACGCTCGAGTAATTGTAATCAATTGACGATCAGTCATACATGGAAAAAAAGTCAAGAAGATAAAAGAAAGAAAAAGAAAAAACACTATCCTAAAAACTCTCCGCGCCTCGAAAATTCTCTTAATATTATTTATTATATCATTGTTGCATTATCTCTGTTTCTCTTCTTTCGACGTTGAAAGTGACTCCCTATGCGATGTTGGGTAATTTTTTAATAATTAATCACAAAAATCGAGTACGAATTTCCGTGCGATTTTAAGTCCGAAATAAAGTCCGATATGTCGGAACATCGAAGACGTTCTGTTACGAGAAACTCGAGTTTCTCTTGAATCGTTTCCAAAGAACGGTCGAAAGGATACTTTAGTAATTCACCGTTATAATTTTAGACATTGAATTTCTGCGCAGTAATACCAGTAAACGAGGAAACGCGGTCGACGACTATCCCACGACTTTCAGAATGATTGAAAGTCGTGGGATAGCCGGGACAGCTTATTCGTTATCTAAAAGTATACGCTCTTTTTAGAATTAATCTTTTCTATAGAAAAAAAGTTTATAAGGAAGTCGATGTTTCGATGATGTTCCTTAGGGACACTCGCGACTTTCGTTCTCCTTCTATATATATAATTCAGTTTTTTTCTACTAAAAAATGTAACGTTGAATGTATGTCTCAAAGAAAGATCGATTAGAAGTTCGAGCTTAAAGAAAAGTAATCGCGAAAGAAGGGAACTTGCAGAAGGTTAAAATAAAAAAGGCATTCCGCTCATTCTTCCATGCCTATCGAAAAAAATTGTCTCGTTGATTTACATGTCGATGTCATTGACATTAACTGGATAAAACGTTTCAATACTTTTTCCACGTCGCTGTGCCTTTTATGTTTTTTTGTGTTCTTTTTCTTGTTCTTTAAACACCGTTAGACGATCTTCAAGCGTGTTATTGATAAATTTTGTTCAATTTTTACATGCTTTTTCGTCGTATATCTCTTTTGGATCTTTATATTTCGCGACAAGAGAAGCAGAAAAAGCGACACTCGTGTCTCGTGTATTGGAATGTCTCAAGCTTCAAAAGCTGGTAAGAAGAATTTCCTTGGGATTAAACGACTCGTTAGTTCGGACGAATTTCGGTCCGTATGTTGTCGCCGAAGAAATTGCAAGTATCCTTTTTTCCTGCCTGTAGAATGTTATCCGATTAATATTCTTCCACTCCCGATATTATCAATATCGTGAACTTTAAGAAGCAGAGAAGGCTACTCGAAGCACTACGCAACAGCCGCGATATATAGTAACAACTTTCAAAATATCAAATGGCTTGGGTAATACATCATCCTACAATAGCATAATAGTACTATCATATATCGAAAGTTAGCCTCTCGAATAGTTTTTGATTCGTGTTACGGTATTATGGTTGGCTTAGTTACATCGCATAACGCAAAGCATACGCCCCCTAAATCTAGCGGTGTCGTTACAAAAAACAGATCGCTGTTTTTATAAACCTGGACTGAGATTTACAGATTAAAGTGATTATCGTTCTTTTGTTATCAAGTATAAAAAAAGCGTCAAAACTACAGAATACGTCGTGTATCTTCGTTTCCCGACAAAGAAAGAACAACGGTGTGTATGTATATATTATTCATATAAATCGTATTTAAATATACATATAATATGCAAATATTTAAGAATCAGATAATTTAGATTGGAATCGCCTAAAAAGATGGGAGTCGCATTCGTGAAGGAAAAAAAATTAGAAAACAAAGAAAGGAAGGATGGGATAATTGGGACGCATGGAATAAGGAAAGGTGAATTTTAAAAGGGAAGGAGAAAAAAAAAGAGAAGGATTATGAGAGACAAAAGGAAAACCTTCACCGGATGATCAAAAATGGTATCGTAGCCAAAATTCGAAGGAAAGGTGGGTACGAGAGTCTCTCGACTGTTTCCTCGTCCTTATGGAATATAGGTAGAACGGCTATAGCCGACGTTGAACGTAAAATAAGAAGGGTGAAAAATAGGTGCGAAAGACGGCTAACGAAACGAACGAAAAATACGGAACACCAGAAGGCCCGGAAACTGTTCTCTATTACCGCTACAACCGGCATTGCCACTTCTTTCTCTTCTACCGGTACTAGCACCGCTACTGCTGCTATCGTTCGTGTTTCTTTCACGATCCTTCCTCATCGTCATCGTTGTTTTTTCTCTTTTGTTTCGCTTCAAAATCTATCAGTTGCTTCTATCTCTCTCCGCGTAAGATCCGCGGATTCAAATGTTTAGCAGCGTTTTACAACTAGATCAGCGATATCTCGTTGAATCTTTTTTTCTCTCTTCTCCTTAGCGTAAAAATCGAGCACGGTTTTTCCCTTGGTTTCTGAGCTATCGAGTTATCGAGAGCAGCCCCCTCCCGTAGAAGGGGGCTCTACTCTAGACGAAAAGACAGGTATCTAAAGTGTTCCTGAGACGAAACGATATATATGCGTGTATGCGTGTACGTACATATGTATTTATCAAGAAGACAATGACAAAAAGTCGTGTATGATTTCCCTTAAAGGAAAAGAAGTGTGAAATGTACCATTCGAGCGGTTCCGACTTGCGATTCCTTTGTCAGTTTTCTTTTTTTTTTGTTTTTTCACGCGCCTGTACGTCGCGTAATCACAGATATTAAAAAAGAGTCACGATGATCTCTCTCTCTCTCTCTCTCTCTCTCTCTCTCTCTCTCTCTCTCTCTCTCTCTCTCTCTCTCTCTCTCTCTCTCTCTCTCTCTCTATCTCTATCTCTATCTCTCAACGTTATTTCTACTCAGCTTTTCTATTCTCTTTACTTCCTCGTATTCGACGTATTCGTCACCATATTTTTAATTCAATCTCGGAGGAAGAACAATTTTTTTCTTCCTTTTCACGTTGGAACAATGCGACGAAGATATACGGTAAAGAAGAATGAAAGAAAACGCTGATCTAATATAAATCGTGTATCAGTCTTGTTGGAGAATAAACCGAGCCAGAAATGTGAAATGAAGTACGGAGAAGCGTCCCCTAACGAGGGGACGCCATTTTTCGTTAATGTAAATCGACGACCTAGTCTCGGTTTCTCCTGTATAAACTCTTTCTTACAAAAATAAAGGCTTTTACTTCTCAACGACGGAATCGTACAAACCAAATCTCTCGCAATTTTTCTGCTCCCGTATGAAAGAGTCTTCACGGAAAGTACGATCGCGAGACAATGGCGATTCGTCCACGCTCTTCGAGCGGGACGATGAGAAACAAACTACTTTGGATCTTGGTTCTTTGTTTGATTTTTGTTGGATTTATTTTCGGTTCGAAGATGAAAAAGCAATATTTGTCCCCTGAAAATGTGACTTCGTCATCTACACGATACGATCGCACTCACGTTCTTCTCTTTCGAATCACCTACTTGTATGTGTGCTCTTGCGTGTGCTTTTGTTACAGGCGAAAAGAACAATTCCACAACAAGTAGGTGCACCTGGCAACTACATCTTCCCGGTTATCTTTTGTACGATTTTATGCGAAATGATCCAGGACTCGAAGTTACATGAAAATTTCAATATAAAAAATCCTGTTTGCGCTCGACGATCCTACATGATTGATTGCAGATTTCCAAACGACGGTTCTTCCCCTCTAGAATGAAAAATTATTCAAAAGCTCCAACAAGCTCGCGAATAGGAACTTTATAGCTTTTTTTTCTCGATCTCGGACAAAATTAGTCAAGACGAAAAGATAGATTTCAGAAGGCGTCCTCACAAAAGGAATGTTAAACTCGAAAAGAACCTACTTGAAATCGCCTCAAGACAGTTCACGTTTACGATGCTTCTCTGACTTCTTTCAAATCTCTCTCGCAATAAAGAACGATTAAAAACGATAAAGTTTCGGATTTCGCCTATCTCTCTAAAAGAATAACGTAGAACAATTTTTATACGGATGTTGTTTATGACGTTAAGAAATTTGTAAAGATGCCGTTTGAACGGCGTCACGATGGTAAAGGAAGATTCGCCTACTCTCCTTTCTATTTCCTTGTTCCAAATAATGATTTTAAATCGTCGAAAAGTGAAACGAAAATCGTAGGAAGAGGAGGTCGTTCCACGCAGTTGGATGAACCCAACGTCGTTTTATAGATCATACATATTTTGCTCTTTCTCCCTCTCTCTCTCATCATTCGAAAGAACTAATCTCATTCTGCTTATCTCGGCCTTTGTTTCTTTCAATTTGCAGGTAATATTGGACGTTCAGCAATTCTCACCGGACGAGATCACAGTGAAGACGGTCGAGAAGAACGTTGTGGTCGAAGCCAAACACGAGGAGAGACAAGACGAGCATGGATTTATCAGCAGACACTTTGTACGGAGATACGTTCTGCCCACGGATTACGATGCGATCAACGTTACCTCGACGCTTTCCTCGGACGGTGTTTTAACGATTACGGCACCGAGAAAGGTAAATTCTTTCTCTCTGTCTGCTGCCACTTTCCCTCCCGCTCCTCCTTTCTCCTACCGTAAGGCGAATCCGAAATTATAGCAAGCCTCGGATTCGCCCACCTCTGCTTTCTCCGCTACTGTCGATTCACGAAAACCGCGAATTGACAGCGGGACGCCTTTCGTCCCTCCCTCTTTCTTTATTTCTTTTTTCTTTCTTTCTTTCTTTCTTTCTCTCTTTTCTTTCCAACTTTTAATTCCAACCTTCCAATGCCGTGGGCTTCTCTTTTCTTTCCGCTAGGCTATTGCGTGCTCTTACAGATGGGTGCCCACACGATCTAATTTTACGACACTGAGCTAAACGATAAAAAGAATATACAACTTATTAACGTTCAAGTACTCGACAAAACAAAAGTACGCTTTTCGCTTTGTTAGCTTATTTTTTATTTTCTTTTTTCTTTTGCTTTCTTTCTTTCAGTTTTCGAGATCGAGAGAAGCGCTCGTTGTATCTTAGCGCTTCGTTTTAATTTAAATTCTTATGAGATCGATACGACGCGAATGTTAGAATTTATGTTAACGGATTGGCTGTATTTGACGTAATAAAGAAACAAAGAGCAAATGATCCTCGAGTGCCTCCTCGAATCTACGAATAAACTTCGTCGTTAATTAATTAACAACTCGTTATATCATTCATACGATTATTTAGCCGATAAATAAACGTAATCGGTTTTTTTGTTAATTCGAGTATTTAAAGTGACGCTACGTAACTTAAACGTTAAAGAGCTCAAATGTTTTGCGTTCGTACCATTTTTTATAATTTCTTTCACCGTATTTATCAAGTTTCATCCGTAATTTGGAAACTATCCTAGTATTTGGCTCAACCGAAACGGTAATCCGTTCGAACGAATCGACGAAATCAAATTTCGTTTTTATTTTTACGTAGATTCGTTTAGAAATACGATAATTCTTTTCTATCTCCAAAATTTGCGCACCTCCGAATTAGTTAGTAGCGACACCGATTCGTATATCTATGTTATACTAGAGAAAATATGTAGTTCGTACATTCTCGGTACATCGATCGCTTACCTATATTCAGAGGTATTCTTCTCGAACTTGTTCATAATGTGACGGAATTTCAAAGCCTAATCGGACCAGATTTCGTTGCGTACGGATTGTTCAAGCACCGACCCCGTAGGGTTCACTAAAAAAGAAACAATTGTGATAACTCATACAAATAGAAACCAGAGTGAAATAAATATATGCCTGTGTTCGTTGTATTTTTTTCAGAAGCCCGAACCCACTGGAACCGAAAGAATTATAAATATCGTTAAGACCGGCGTGCCCGCGGAGAAATCGCAAGAAACGAAAATCGAGACTAAAGTTGAAAACGAAACGAAGGAACACGAAAAATGATTATAATAAACTCTCTACGATCTTTCCGTAGATAATATTTTTATATAAGTATATACCTATGTATATATATATCTAAGAGTATACGATATAATAAAAATATTTAAGTTCGTACTCTACGTTCATTTTTATTCTTAAATCGTTTTCATAAGCTCTACGAGTTAGGCATATAATATCGCTGTGAAAACAAGACACTAGCGATCAGCGTGCAAAAATAAAAAATTATTATCTATTTAATTATTATCAGACAATTCATATCCAATCAATGATCCTCGTTCGTAAAACGAGAAATCTATACGAGTCCCTCTGCGATACATTCGCATTTATATCCTTGAATATAAAGTGTACTTATCCACTGGAATCGTTGATCCTTCTATCATCAACATTACGCTTCATATATCGTATTATTTGTTATAAATGATAAGCATCATCGTAGTAATACATCGTAATTGTAAATATTCATCGAATAACCTTGACTGTTCCAAACATCGAATATAATTCATTCAAAGTAGGCTCAATCGAAGGCTTCAAATACTAACGACGCTTAAATCTAATCAAAAAATAAAAGGAAAGAAAATAATAGGAAAACTTACGGTATACTGTCGCGCTCCGCAGCGATGCCCGACTCGTCTACATTTTCACGACTGATATTGTCCCGTAGCCTTGGACGACCACGAAAAAAAGAAAAGCGAAGGGTTGAGAAGCCGGTGAAGGTTCCGACTCGTCCCTCTATGGGGGGGGGGGGGTCTTCGGATGTCGACTGCGTCTGAACTCAACGAAGGTCTCTCTACGAATGCACCGTATCGAGGCAACCGGCTGCGTTTATATAGTCGACGCGGCCCGGGCATCGAACGTTCGAGAATCGTCGGCCACTGCACGGCGCTGCGACGATGCTGTCTCATGCCTGACGCGCAATTTCCCTTAATTCCATTTTTTGTGGACTTAACTACCCGGAAAGTTCAATAATTGCTTACTCTTATGTCGACTATTTCGATATACACCGATTGACACCAAGCTCAATGATAATTTTTCAATGGTTTACCGAAAAACAAGGAAATATAGAGTATTGATCGGTCGAAGGTAGACAGGATTTCTGGCACGTCCGCTACTCCACACCCCACCATACGTATCTCACACTCAACCGAGAATAATACATGTATACACCGACACAAGATTAAACCGGCTTACACGAATATACACATATACGAATGACCGTGTAGCAAGTAGAGTGAGAAAGGATAACAGAGATTGAGCGAGAGAAAGAGAAATATCAAACGACGCGACGACGACCGACTCGGTCGTGAGATAATATTGCGTCTTGCTTGCTGTAACGTTCTTCCTCTCTCTCTATCTCCTTCTCTCACTCTATCTTCTTTCGATTTCACGTGTCCATGGCCAGAAACCTCTGCGTAGTTTCCTTCGAGCCTAAAAAAGGGCGAAGCCAAGTTCTACGCAGTTCCCTTCTCGAAGGACGCTTACGTTTCTCGAACGATCCTTGCTTCTCTAACTGTGTTCTTTCTTTTCTCTTCCTCTTCGAAAGGACAATGCGATACAATTTATGTCTTTCGAAGGATAATTCGCGAAGAAAATAATTTACAAAGGAGGAGTGACGTGGCAAATTTAAATTCGTCGTCGAAGGCTATAGAAAATTACATGTTTTACGTCGAAGGAATAATTCGAAATAAAAATGTATAAACGAAGAACTTTACGTTACATCATTTTCATTATTTCTTTCCCTTGACACGGACACTCCTTCGTTATAGTTCTACAATTCTAAAGCAATAAAAGATATCGAAAATACGGACGAAGATAGTAGTACAAGTTTCTAAACGTATGTAATTTCGTTGAGATAATTCATAAAGATATAAAAATGGAAAATTAGGCGATAAGTAATGGTAGATAATACAGGGAGTTTTAATTTGAATAAAAACAAAATAACGTGAAACGTACACGTACACGTACACGCTCGAAAGCGTAAAGAATGACCTGCTAATAAATACGATAAGAGAAGAAAGAGGGGAATCTTTCCCTTTGGAAGGAACGTTAACCGTAACAACGTACTGAAACTACGTAGCTTCCCGAAATGACCTTCGATGAACGTGTAGAAACTCCGACACGACCTTTTTATTACGCGTTTTCGAAGGGAACCCGTAATGCGACGTTATTTTTAGGTGTTTCGTGGTATGCTCGCAAGGACATCGATGTTGATTACGACGTAGTTTTCTTTTCTATTTTTATACGCGGTTCTTTCTTATCGTCGATTTTATAACGAATATTAAAGAGAAATTGATATCGTTTTGAAATACACAATGTAGATATTTCGGTGCCTATAATCAGATGCAATTTTCTTCGTGGGAATAGAAGTAACGAAGAGGACCCACTCGTCTACCTCCCTCCGTTCGAACAATTTTTTCTATGCGTATTATTCTCATATTCTTATTCTTATGCATAACGAGACAGGGGTCCGGACCGCTTGAGAGCATTACAAAATGTTGTGCATCTGCGTTCTGCAGAAAAAGATCCGTGAGATTTCGTTCTCACGAGCGGAAGTACCGTCTTCTCGATGAATGTGTTATAACAGAAAGGATCTTTAATATATTAAAGAATCCATCTTTCAAGTCCATCGATCGTTCGTTTCAAAATTATATTTTGCTTTAAATTGAGTCATTAAAATCGTCTAGAATCGACGTGGAGACGACGATTGATACCTTCGCAAATTATGGTCTAATAAGAGAAAAGTATACATTTGTGGACGAGTACGATAACACGTAGAGATTGAGACTCGTTTGTAGAACGCCGCAAACTCTGCCTAAATATAGAATGTAGGATACAAGTATCGTTGCGTGTGTCATACATGTTAACTGCACGGGTTTCTACGGTTATGCATGAAGGATCTTCTTCATAGAACATGATTCAGGAAACGATAGATAAATATTTGAATGATTTCGTTTAAAGGCTAATTATAAAATTATTTTATTCTCAATCGAAACATCATATTTTGCCAATGATAACAAAAAGAAGAATAATTCAATTTTTATTCAACGTATCTACTTATTTCTCAATTCGGTTATTATCGTACAATTTTATACAAAATTATGAAAGTATTAGTCAAGTACGAATTTATTTGAAAATTTTCTACGTATAATCTTCAGGTCGCAGCCGTTCGGGCGCTTCTCGATGTTCCAGAACATTCTACCTACGGGTGCTGCGACTAATCGATAAGTGCAACGTGAGAGCTATGTATATTTATAGAAAACACGTTGTTATTCGTCTTTCAGTTGATATCAGACCGAAAGCTTAATATGTATGATTTGCAACTTTGTAGACATTAAAATTATAATATTAGGATCGTTCGAATGACTTAATAATTCTTCGTAACTCTGCATTAGTCTCTGATGAATTTATAAAGATAATTATACGTCCTACGATCGAGTTCTTTCAAAAGGATAAACTTTACAAAACGAATGTAAAATCGTAGCTTTCTTCATTCTCATGACATCCCTTATTTTTATAAATAATGTACTTCGAAACATTAATCGTTATTTGAGTTTCCATAACTGAGAACGCGAATTTTCTTTCTGTTTTTCAACTTATATTTTCTATAATATATCTCATAGATGTATGAAAAGATCGATCATTGATAAAATTGAAAAAAAATTTCGTAGGTTCGTAGGTTCACGTTGCGTAGGTTCGGCAAAGAATCAGATCGTTAGGTCTGCGATGCATTTTACAAAATACACACACACACATATATGTGTGTATGTGTGTGTATATATATATATATATATATATATATATATATATATATACACACACACATATATATAGTCAATGACTTTATATAATTCTGAACAATGCCATCTAGCAAAAGAAGCAAATACTACGTCGCAAAGTCTTCTTGAAAATGATTATACCTACGTATAATCACTCAAGAGTATCGATGAGTATAATGCTTAGGAATGATTTTTTGATCTCTTACGTAGCGTAGATAAAACAGAAAAATGTCCGAGAAAGTTTCTTTTCCATTTTTTATGCGATAAGGCATCCGATAAAATTATTTATTTTTGAAGTAATCTAATTCGAGCGCTATTTTATGTTTGATTTCCATCGACAATTTCGAGTTCCGAATATTTGATCGATTCCATTTCTTTCATAAGCTTCATGTCGACGGTCGATGATCCATAAGTTTTTTCTACTCGCGGTTTCTCCAAAAATAGGACTTGATACGTATACGTTCCAAGCATTGCTCCGACTGTTGGTCCGAACCAGTAAACCTGAAACCGATCCGATTAGTCGATGCTTTTTATCAAAGCAACATTCTAATCGTTTATGCAAGCTATCGAAAATTAGATGAAATAAAAAACTGAATGAAGTAGTCTTCGGGGCGACGTAAAAATTGTGCAAATAAATAGATGGTATAAACATGACTTTACCCATTGATTCGTCCAATCGCTATTCCAAAACGCAGGTCCGAAAGTTCGTGCTGGATTCATGCTGCATCCCGTGTAAGGAGCCTGAAACGGGTTTTGATGTCGTAAAAGATTAAAGAGATAGAAAGGTGTTAAATACTTTTCCTTTCGAATAATTATTTACCGCTGCTAAAGAGATAGCTACGACGGAAAAACCGAATCTAATAGCCGTGGAATCGGTGGTATGAGAACATCTCGGATCCCACGTCGCACAAGCAGCGCAAAGTATGAAAGATGTGCAGAGAACTTCGATAAGTATAGCCTGAACGATACTTATGCCCGGATGAACAACGGTGACGCAAAGACCGACCGTGGAATTTGGATTTCCATCGTGAAATAATTCCGGTGGAGTTACTATCTGTTAAGAGATCTGTTATCGATAGGAATTTGTATTTTAATATTTGATAAAACAACCTTTAATGCTCCGTATCCCAATGTAGCTCCAATGAACTGTGCCACTATGTATAAGGTACCCGTGGGAATACTTTTTAAGCCTACGATGACCGCACCGATCGTAACAGCTGGATTGAGATGAGCTCCGCTAACGTGACCCAACATCTGAGACATGCGATTTCTTTTTTTTTTAACAGCTGCTTCGTACAATTATTATAGACGCGAGTTTGCTCACCATAATAATGAGGTTCACGGTCATGCCGAATGCTATGGACATCTGGAGCGGGGGAGGTAAAACGGTCGACATTGAACCGATGCTCGCCATACAACCAACGAAAATTAATATCCCGGTACCAACCACTTCCGCTATAAACATCGTCCACGTTCCCTCTTGCAACTTCCATAACGCGTCTATGACAAAAAAAAAAGAAAAAACAGAATATTTGAACGAGACGCAAATCTCATCGTGCGATCTTTAGGACAATTTAAGGTTTTGACTCACCTTTCGACTCCTCTTTGTTAGACATAGCGACGATCGATTACTATGTTTGCAAGAGGGACGTTCCGTTTCGAATCCTGATCGTCTTTCGAATTACTTCAATCGCTCGATCGTTCTTGTTATCGTGTATCTACTTTGTAATGTTATAGAAAAGAAAAATGTATATTGTCTTATCAAATCGCTAGCGATACGAACGATTTGTTCTTCGAATCACAGCTTGTACGTACGAGTAAGATTTTTTTGTATTTTTTATCTTGTTTTATACACTCGTAAATCAATCGTAAATCCATCTTAACACGTTTACCTAACCAATGATATTAAAATCTTCACACTTTTTATAAATGTCAAAAAAGTATAACTTAATAGATAAATGATAATATTTCCCCGTTGAACATCGCGAGCAACGATCCGAACAATACTGATCGCAAACTTGAAATATTTATTCGCGCAAGCGCACGATCATTTTTTTTCAACGACTTGCTTTCTCCGATTTTTAACAAAGTTTAGTTTCGATGAGAACTTACTACTCGTCCCTTTCTTGGGGGTAAAACAACAATCGATAGCAGAGAAGCTCACGATGACGACGAGAAAGAAGGACGAGTATGAAATCGAGATGAAATATTTAAATCGAGTCTGCGGCAAGTTGCTTCGGTTATTAGGCATGCCTGATCGCTCGAAGGAGGCATTTTCCTTCGTCGAAAAATTTACAAAGTTTTTTTCTCTTATCGTTTGTTATGCTTTGATTATCTTCTTTCTCGTAACTACGATACTTTACGTCATAGTGATGGAAAAAAACATTCATGTGAAATTAAAAAAATTTCCATTAGTATTCTATAACGTGCTGGTATTCATCAAGTACCTTTGCCTAATAATGAGACAAAAACAGATCTTTCGATGCATGAAATGCGTCGAAGAAGATTTGAAGAGGATCGTGAATCTTTATCATCGGGATATAATAGTGGAAAAGGCAAGATATGGAAAGCGTTTCTTCGCTGTCATATGCGTTTTTCTTCATATTACTGTTATCTTCTGGCGTGTTTACATGCCTCTTGTCAAGGGGAAGATCATCACTGCGGAAAATGTTACGATCAGGCCATTACCTAGCCCTGGTTATTATTTTCATCTTTTCGACGATCAGGTCAGTCCTTTCTACGAAATTGTATTTTTCCTGCAGTGTGCGGAAGGCTGTGTTACGATTTACACCAACGTTACGATATGCACCCTCGCCGTCAATTTCGTCATGCATGCGTGTAGCCAACTCGAAATATTTATCAGTCTTCTCGAGGCTAGCGTTACGAGTACCGAATCCACTGAAAAAGAAAGCGTTAATGAGAAATTGGCAGTTGCTATCGAACATCACACACGAATACGAAAGTATGTTCGACTTGTATTTTTTGGGATAATGAGTAATTCGATCTCTCTTTTTTTTCGCTTATTTTTAAATTTTAATCATTTTTAGCTTTCTTAAAAATATCGAGAGTGCTATGAGTCCGTTGTATTTCGTGGATATATTTGGATGTAGCATGACGCAATGTCTGTTGGGTTATTGCCTAATGATGGTATGCAATATTTTGTCATTTGTATCATCACAATGAAGATTTATTTTTCAAATAATAACGTTATTATAAATATTTTACGATCATTTTAGGAATGGGGTCAACAAAGCATAAAGAATGTTATACCATACATCATTTCTATCTCGTCTCTTGCAGTTCAAATCTTCGTATTTTGTTTCGTCGGCGAGCAGCTCATGTTACAGGTATATTTTTTTATGGAAGAACAACATGTAGATTAATTTCTTTTGTGTATTTGTTTTTTATCGTAAAAGCGAACACGAACGTTAAGGCATTCGTAACGATAGGACGAGAAGGTAGCTTTGAAAACTTGCGTACTCGAGTGGCATCGCATTCCATATAAGAAAGCGAAGAGCATCATACCGATAATAATTCTGTCGAATCATCGAATGAAAATCACTGCTGGAACGGTAGTCGAACTTTCTCTTCAAACTTTTGGACAAGTAAGCGAAAATTATTTACGATAACAATATTCGATCATTCTCAAATTGTATTGATAACCGAAATTAAACAAATAACATTGCATTTTAGGTTATTAAAACTACTGTAGCTTATTGTAACATAATGCGAACGATAATGTGATAACTTTATCGCCGATCAGCAGCAAGTATAGTGCAATAATTTTTAACGAGATATGAAAGAATTAAGATTATGAAACTCGCGGTACTCTTAACGCGTTTGAAGTACTTTGCAGTCTAATATTTATCATGTTATCAAATAGGATTAAATTGAAAAATACAAAAAAAAATAAAGCGATCGTTTCGATAGATCAATCAATTTTTTTTTGTATCTGCGAGAGATGTACGATGCACGATGTAATTTTTTAAGATTCTCGTGTTATGCGATAGCCAGGGATCTATCAAGGATCTTAATTCGCTCGAATTTACTTAGGAATCTTAATAACGATAACAGATCAGAAAAATCACTTGGTGAACGACACTTTTTTATCGACTATCTAAGTTTATAAGATAATACTGATGAAACGTAAAAAAAGAAGTTCAACTCGTTTCTCAATGTTACGTTTAAATGGATACATACGTAATATTTTCCCTTTGCATACTCGCTTTTAACATATTTTATCGTATTTCGATTTGTTTGTATTTTTTACAAATGTTCATTTTTTTCAAGTCATCGTTTACGTGGAACTACGATTCGTAGCTTGGAAAGTTAGCATAATAAATATAAAGTCGAAGTTGAAGAGGGAGAAAACTTATATTTATCTAACCCTACGTAGATACGATACGTTAAAGATTCAGACACGCAAGCGCAATTTCCAAGTTGTTCGACAGATCGACTATATTGGTCGAGGTTGGAGACCGATGCTAGATCTCAATCGAGAATTCTCAAAAGGGTCGTAGGACGAAAAGGAAGGATGTTCTCGAAGAAGAATTACGACGATGATTTGCGTTACGCGATCGAGCCTAATCGTTACGTGCTTCTTTCTCTCGGAATCCGAATAAGGTATTCGCAAGTGAACAAACGGGAATCGTTCTTAGTCAAAAGTTCACGATTACTTTTGATCCTTCTCAATTTCGTCATTATACTTTACGTGGTAATACCTGGTTTTCTGCACATCTTTCTAAAAGAGACGACTACCTACGGGAAGATTCGAGTGATCCAACCCATCCTGTATTCCTCTATGACCCTAGCGAAATATATTGTACTCGTCTTCTGTATCGAGCGAATGGATGTTTGCTTGAAATATGTCAGAGAGGACTGGAAGAACGCAGTGGATACTTATACCCGAAATACGATGAAAAAGAAGGCGATAATTGGAAGGCGTTTTTTCATTATTTGTGGTTCGCTCATGTACGGAAGTGGCATTCTTTTTAGAGGTATCATACCTTTGACCAAAGGGAAGATTACGATCAATGAGAATTTTACGATCAGACCTTTACCTTGTCCTTGCTATTTCGTCTTCTTCGACCCTCAACATAGTCCAGCTTACGAGATCGTCTATTTTCTTCAATGTCTCTCCGGTATGGTCACATATTCGATCACAACCGCGATATGTGGGCTGGCAGCTTTCTTAATTATGCATATTTGTGGACAACTCGAGATCTTGGTGACGCTGATGGAGAGGATAGTCGAAAAAACTGATCTTCCGAGTGAGAACGTGCACGCCAAAATTGCTCTCGCTGTTGAACATCAGATAAGAGTTAGGAGGTGTACACCATTGTCCTTCCTTTTTGTTTAAATTTCTTCTGTTATAATTCTATAAATTACAATTTTTTTCTACCTATATTAACAAAAGATATTTAATTTCTCTGAGATACGATAACCTTGATATAGCTTTCTTGTTGATCCCTTCTTGAACATTAGATATCATCAATGATTTTCAGCTTTTTGCGAGCAGTGGAACATACGCTGCAGCAAATTTGTTTGATCGAAATAATGGGATGTACTCTGATGGTATGCATGTTGGCCTATAACATAATGACGGTATAATTTTTAAAAGCCGACGAGGCGTCGAAGATCGATCGATACAAACAACTTTTATATAAAATTATTTATCTTACAGGAATGGACGAATCGTAATTTTGCTATTGTCTTCATGTACAGCATAGCATTGTCATCAATTATATGCAACATATTCATCTTGTGTTACATCGGCGAACAACTGACGTTACAGGTATATTTAAGTTAAGAAAATTTAAGCTAACTTGTAGGAAGAAATCGAAGGAGTCATTGATGAAAGCAGGCGGAGAAAGTAGCGAGGAAATCGTGCACTCTGGATTGGTATAATCTTCCTGCAAAAAAATTATCGGATCTCGTTTTGATGATTGCAATATCCAATCGTCCGATGAAGATCACCGCTGGAAACATATTCGGGCTTTCTTTTCAAACTTTCGGTAACGTAAGTAACTTCTTCATAAATTTATACTTACTTTCACGTCGGAATCGATGATACGTATGGACGATACAGACTTCGTACAAAGTTAATTGAAACACATGCCCTTTCTGCAGGATATTTATTATTTCAATCGAAGGGGTAACTCTTTTCTCTTTGCTTCGATTCAACTATTAGCTGCACTGTTTTACTCTGAAACATTAAATTGCAGGTTATCAAAACAGCGGCGACTTATTGCAATATGTTACGAGCTGTTACATCGTGAGTTTGGTTCGCGCATTAAATCATAGAGATAACGAGGAAAAAAAATTATGTAAATGCAAAAAAATAAAGTGAGATAATGTAATACGTATATTGTTTCAATAATATCCATTTTCTGTCTGATCTACGTAGAATCAACGTTCACTTTCGAAAAAACATAATGAACGGTTCCGGAAGAACAGCACGGTGTTTAATTCTAGTAATAGCGACGTCAAATCGGTCGATAAAATTTACTTCCATAATATAAAAGTTCTTATTTATAGGAATAAAAGCGTGGAAAAATAATAAACGTACCATGCAGAGCGCGAATTAAAGTTTTGATGTTTCTTTCGATTTATCCGATACTCGATGACACTTTAAACTAAAGCATTAGATAATTATATCGAAGATATTTCTTTAAATGAAAATTTTATTGCGAAAGAAATAAAGTATCCGCAGAGGATATACAGAGAAGAGACAGAGGCAGGTTCCTTCTATTAAAACGTTGGATTAAAGCGCAAGCGTAGATTCCTACTTCATATAGCAACCCCACCGCTATACTTTTCTCTATACTATTCCCTTTTTTCTTGTTTCGGGTCATATTGCTTTCAAGTGAAGTTACAACTTTCTATTACTTCAGTATTTACCGGGGAAACCATGTCGATCGAACTGCAGGTAAATAACTTTAAGAAAGAAAATGAAAGGGGACAAGAAGAAGACATCGTTGTTAGAAACAAGAGATCCTTGAGTTATTCTATGAAAATACCCTATTATATTTTACGGGTTATCGGTGTCTGGCCTCTTCGAACTGACGCATCTGTGATCGATCGATTCGCCAGCTATTCGATGAAATGCATGTGTTACTTTTTCTTCGCGTTCATTTTAATACCAGGATTTCTTCGAATTTTCCTTATCGAAAAAAGTACACAACAAAAATTAAAAATATTCGGACCACTCTGCTCCTGCTCGACGAACGCTATGAAATACAGTATACTCTTAATGCATAGAGAGAAGATCAGGACTTGTCTGAAACACATAAGAGAAGATTGGACAAAGATAATTCTTCAAGAAGATCACGAACTCATGATGTCTCAAGCTAGAATCGGAAGAATTCTTTCAACCATGTCGATTTGTTTCATATACGGTGCAGGAATATTTTATCGTACTTTTTTGCCGCTTTCCAAGGGCTCCGTCGTCGTCGGCAATCACACGATAAGACCCCTCGCTTGTCCAAGTTACTTCGTATTATTCGACGAACAAAAGTCGCCTGCTTATGAACTCGTATTTTTTGGACAATTTCTTGGCGGCTTCACCGTTTATACCGTAGGTAGCGGAGTTTGTGGATTGGCAGCTTTCTTTATTATGCACGTTTGCGGCCAACTTGGAATATTGATGAGAAAAATGAACGACATCGTCGAGGGTAATTATTCCATCGAGAAGAATCCAAAGATACGCATCGCCGAAGTCATCCGTCATCAAATCAGAACCAGAAGGTGATTGCCGATATTGTTCGGATCCTTCTTGAAATTGAAATTGTTTTGAGTTAATAAATATCGAATTATTTATCTTACTTACAGTTTCGTTAAAGAGGTAGAAGAAATTTTGCAATATCCTTGCATGGCCGAGATAATGGGCTGCACGAGTCTCGTTTGTCTCGTCTTATACTACTTGGTTATGGTACGTATATTTTTATAAGATTTATTCCGTTTAAAGATGGCCATCTATCTTTTGATTCATAGGAATGGGAAGATAGCGATGCTACCGGTCTGATAACTTTTGTTTTACTTTTCGTATCATTCGCTTTCAACATGTTTATCTTTTGTTATATCGGAGAGCTTCTTTCGGAACAGGTAGAACGATCGTTTTATTCTATAAATGCATACTCTATGCACTATAAATTGAAATTTTTGGAAAATAACGATCTACTTTATCTACTAATAGGGCGCGAAGGTTGGATTAACATCCAGTACCCTAAATTGGCATTGTCTTCCGGTAAAGGATATGAAATGTTTAATACCAGTCATAATTATGTCCAACTATCCATTGAAAATCGTAGCCGGAAAATTAATGGATATGTCTCTTAGTAATTTCAACAATGTAAGTACGACGATCAATCGTTGCCTCGCCCGTAAAAAAATTAACGAATGCTTTATTTTCTCTAGATTATCAAAACGGCTGTAGGATATTTTAACATTCTTCGAAACAGTGTCTAATGTGCTATTCAACAGTGAATATTTTTAGCGGATCAACAAATTAATCAACGCCAAATATTTGTATAGAGAATAAATGATGATAGCGATGATAGAAAAAAATTGTTACGAATTATGGAATTTTTATGGAATTCGTAATAGTTAATAATGCCATCTTTGCAATAGAAATTTTTTTTAGAGCATGCAATCTTGAAGAATAAAGAGTACGATTCTTATTATTAGTTCAAAGTAATACCAATAAAAAATTAAAAGTATCACATATATTTCCTTTGTAGATGCAATTTCTTCAATAAAATTGAAAATGTATTACAGCTAAAGTTATTGCGATCACTATTTTTACATTTAGATACTTCGTACGTTGTAAAAGAGTTTCGAAGAATAACTTGAAAACAAAAAAGAAAAGAAAAAAAGTATCCATAAAAAATCTTCGATCGAATTGTAACGAACTGTCATTGAACATATGTTATTTACGAAAATATTACTTATCCCGGTAAGTAAAGTATTATGAAAAGAGTTACATTCACAGTGTACTTGTAACAGAAATAAGTTCTCCCTCCTCGACCTGCTTCTGCACGCAAGCGTAAAGTCGATTATCCTGTCTATATTCTATCCACTGTTCGTTCAGTGAAGTAACAGACCCAGATAAGAACGGTCCAGTCTTGATATGAAACAGTTAGAGGAAAAAAAATCATGCGTTACCGCGAGAAACGAAATAGGTTTAAATTATTCACTAAAAATAGGCCGTGGACTATTGAAAGTGATCGGAGCTTGGCCATTATATAAAGAAAATTCAAACGTCGAAAAGATCTATAGCTATTTCGCAAAAATCTTTTGTTACTTTCTTTTTACCT
>NC_057704.1:572013-577069 GCF_014466175.1 Vespula pensylvanica
CTAGATTATTAAAACCTCGGTTGGATACTTCAACATTCTTCGAAGTAGTATCTAATATGGAAATGAAAGATCGAAATTGCAGTTTTTATAATCGTACTTCGAGGAATTTGAATAGTTACAAGTTTTGTTAAATATTAGTAAATATGCGACACTAGTTTCAATAAATGACGGATTATAATAGAAGTAGAAACAAATTGTCGTTTTTCGTGCACTTTGAATATATATTGAAACAAGACACCTTCTATATTGCATCTTAATATCCCGTTCTTATCCATGCAATGTATTCTATTGTTGTTCGATCGTCCATTCTGATTACGTTTATTAACTAAGAAGCATAAAAATTTACTCTCGATCACTCCAAGAGACAATAGAAAAACTATGTCCTCCCTGCAAGTAGTAATGGACTTTTCATCACGAAGCGTAATAGATCGCGACTATTAGTTTTGCTGAAAATATTTATAAATCTTGGTTATTTTCCATTTGTTTAAATTTCCGACACTGAACTTACATTAATTATTTTTTGGAATTATTTCTATCTCGAAATACGAAAGCTACTGTAGTATCTACTATTCTTAATTGGCGCAATATACCTTTGAAAAGTACTCAAAATCTTACCCGCGTAATTAATAGTGAGCCATGGTATATGATGTTGGAAACATGATGACTATGTTCTTCATCAATTTCAATGTAGAAAACACCACGATCGGCTGAGTTTTCCTCTTATCATTTAATGAAAATACAATCTTTTTATGATTAAAACAATGTCAAAATCTTCGTTATTTGCACAAAAGAAAATCAACATTTTGGAACATTATTTATCACATTTGACGTTTCTCTAAATGCACGCAATGTCCATCGAATGTATTTCACGTTTGCAAAACATTATACTTGCGGTGCATCTTTACTTTGAGTATTGACTAACGCAACTCCTTGCGCAAGCGTCAAGACGCGCTCAATTAATTTACCACTACTCTTTTTATCCCTTCTCAGTTTATCGCTTATAGTTTATCATTATCGTTTTGAACTGATAGTCATAGTTTAGTGGTGTTAAAGAACTGTTCGAAATTTAGAATAAACGAGTATAAAACATGTATTTTATCGTTCAAGAGAAACCTCAAGAAAATAAAGTTTTCGTTAAAAACGGGAATGAATATTATTATTCGACGTACATGACACGATGTCTCTTGAAAATGATCGGTACTTGGCCACTTGATGGAAATGTTTCTACATTCGACAGAATTTTCCACCACTTTATAAAAGTTCTTTATTGCTGCATTTTATTATTCTTTTTCCTACCCACCTTACAATACGTAATTTTCATATCGAAAGGCTTACGATCAAGGACCAGAATTTGTGCCATGCTTTTCACGAATTTCACAAATTTTTTCAAATATATTCTCTTAATGAAATATAATAATGAAATAAAATTATGCTTGTGGCAAACGAAAGAGGACTGGAAAAATATCTTGTTGCAACAAGATTACGAGAGTATGATATCCCGAGGCAAACTTGGAAGATATTGGACGTTATTCTCAATTCTTCTGACCTACATTGGTATTTTTATGAACCGTATGATACTGCCGCTCGTCAAAGGGAAAAGAATCGTAAATAACGTAACCATAAGACCATTGCCTTGTCCAACTTATTTTAGAATTTTTGACGAGCAGAAATCACCAGCTTACGAAATTGTTTTTTTCAATCACGTTCTTTCTGCATACATTATTTACACCATCTCTGCGACTGTATTTGCTTTGACAATATACTTTATTCTACATGCTTGTGGCCAGCTTGAGATTCTCATAAGAAAAATGAGAGATATCGAGACGATGAACTTGGACGTTGGGAATGCTGACGAACTCATCCTCGAGGCAATTTTGCATCAAGCAAAAACCAGAAGGCAAGTAGGAGAACAAGCAAGAATTTTATGAGTATACTCAGACACACTCAGAATTAGAATGTAAGAAATATTTATCTAGTAATAATAATCACTTTTGCTAATTATCATATGTATATATTGTACCATATGTATCTATTGTTATTTACTTAGATTTATTTTTTATATTTGTTTTTTGTATTTGTTACAGCTTCATAAAAAAAGTAGCAGAGATCGTACAGTACATGTGTTTAGCAGAAGTAGCGGGCTGCGTATTCTGTATTTGCATCTCCCTTCACTCTCTGGCTATGGTAATACAAAGAAAAGAAAAGAAGAGAGTGCGAGAGAGAGAGAGAGAGAGAGTATACGGAAGGCATTGTCACTCATCAAGCCTTTGTCGTGCAAACTTTTTTTTATTCGATCGTTCAGATTCTTTAAATATTTTATTGATATCATTTATAAGTACTGTATGTTTGTTCTTTTTACAAACACTGTCATCATACAGTTTATTTCGAGCTTTTTAATATCGTATTAAATTTAAATGCAATGAATAATAAACATATAGGTATATATTACTCTTTTCATAATATGCATAACTTTTTAATGAATTTACAGGAAATTAATAGTATGGTATCTATAGCAACGCATACAATAATCATGGTAACATTCACATACAACCTTTTCATTCTTTGTTATATCGGAGAACTTCTAGCCGACCAGGTATTTTTTATATTAATATTTTTAATCAATTTTTAATCGACTTTTTCACAAGTTTTCAACATTTCTTTGTCATTATCGAAATCTATTCTCCAGAATTTGAAAGTCAATCTAATGTCAAGAACGTTGGATTGGCATAATCTTCCCCTTAAATCTGTTCGAAATTTGCTACTGGTAATACTTGCGTCAAATGATGCTCCAAAGTTGGTAGCAGGCAAGGTGATGGATTTAACATTGAGTAATTTTACTTCGGTAAGTACTAATAACCTTTGAAATTATCATCGTTAGTCTGCAGTAATTACAAATGAGATTTAATCTTGACAGGTGTTCAAATCAGCAGTCGGATATTTTAATATTCTTCGTAGCTCTACTTTGCAGTAGCATTGAGTTTTAATCTAGTAAAAATTCTATAAGATACAATTAGAAACTGCGCATACAAATGTTACAAAATAAACAAACTTAGTAAGAGAAAAAAAATCGATGAATACAAGAATTCGTTTTGCTTTTCTTACTTTTCGTAAATATTATAAATCACTTTGTTTTGCATTTTTGTTTTAGCACTATATTTCAGCTTAAAAATATATATATAGAAGATAAAAGCACAAAGGATATTGAAGCAATCTCGATCAATCTGAAAAATTTCATGAAACATGCGTAGAACGTTGCCGAGGTTGGTAAAGAGCATCGAAACGCATAAAAGAAATTATACCTTTCAGAGTATCATTGAACATGTGGGATGCATACTGAACATTTGTTGCCTCGGATATTATTGTGTGATGGTACGCATATGATCGAGTAAATAAATCATTCTTGCATATTGAATCAAACCGTATTTTAAATGTTCATTTTAACAGACGCACATTCGCTTTCCAATAATCAAAATCAATAATTCTAAGTATTGAAATGACATGATAATACTATACTTCATAATTCGCCTCGGAAGGGTAATTGATAGTCGATAAATCGTGCGTGCGTGACTGAGAACATTGTTTCCACGTATTTTTATAGAATTCAGAAACTGAATAAATATTAGCTATAAGTAGAACGCGATCGCAATAGGGAAATAATATCCCGTGTAACGTATCGCATAGAAGGATAGATTCCTTTTGTGAAATTCGGATGATAACGCTCTCGTATACTATTTCTAACTTAGGAAGTTATGATTACGTATCTGCTTTCTTAAGAAAGAAATGAAAAAGATCGATGCTCGGCTCAACATAATGATTGCATATATATATAAGTTGCTTTCATTAGTGAGAATATTACGTTAATTTATTTTACTAATAAATATGATAAGTATACTTACATGAACAAGAACGGTAACAACTACAAAAAATATCTAAATCTCATCACATCGCTGGATTCTGAAACCATTGAAAAATAATTTCTGGAAAGAATTTGTCTCATGGAAGGACATGTCTTTTCATAGAAGAAAAGACGATCTTTTACTTTTTATAATCTTCTCTAGTCTATGTATTTTATATTTCTTACGTGATGTTGGAAAATGGAAATATCTACGACAAGCTGCATATCTTGATAAATTGGTTGGAGGGCTTGTTGGATGATCGAGAAGGTATGAGTCCCAACATAGACGAGAGAATAGTGAGTATTATTCGACATGATGCTCAAACCTTGTATTAACTGTTAAACGCTATTGTTAATCTTTCTTCTCTCGTAGAATAACCATATTGTTTTATCTGAAACAGATTTTGCCTCTTAGCTTTATATCATCCATTGAGAATTTATTACACGAGGTTTTTCTAATTGAGAAAATTAATCTAGGATATACGTCATATATACATTTAGTTGATATTTTTGCATTATTTGCAAAAATATGCGACTTCTATCGTTTTATTAAAATACTTTGTTCTTAAAGAGCTTCGAAGAATAACTTGAAAATAAAGAAACGAAGAAGTGAAAAGGCATTGATAAAACATTGATCCAATCAATGAAAATTACAATTTTAAATGTTTTTCATAACTTTTACTATTGGCATAATTTATTGATAAATTTTCTTAAAGCGAATTGTAATTATTTGTCATTGAATATATTTTATCTACAAACGTAGATAGTAACTATCGCGGTAGGTAGATTACGAAAGTCGTGACGGTCGGAGTGCACTTTACAATTGAAACAAACTCTCCCTCTGTGATACGCTTCTGTACGCAAGCGTAAAGCTCATAGTCCTATCTACATTTTACACGCTGCTCGCTCAGTGAAACTCGAGATCCTGATAAGAACGGTCCAGCCGAGATATGATCATACCTGAAATGAGACAGTTAGAAGAGAAAGAATCCTACGTTATCGCGTATCCTAATAGAATCGAATTCGCTCTAAATTATTCTATAAAAATCGGTCGTGGTATTTTGAGAGTTATAGGAGCCTGGCCAGTTCATAAAAACAGCTCTAACATCGAAAAGATCTATAGCTATTTCGCAAAAATCTTTTGTTACTTTCTTTTTACCT
>NC_057704.1:577169-589240 GCF_014466175.1 Vespula pensylvanica
CTAGATTATTAAAACCTCGGTTGGATACTTCAACATTCTTCGAAGTAGTATCTAGTATGGAAATGAATGATCGAAATCGCAGTTTTTATAATGGTACTTCGAGGAATTTGAATAGATACAAGTTTTCTAAAATATTAGCAAATATGCGACACTTCAATAAATGACAGATTATAATAGAAGTAGAGACAAATTATCGTTCTTGGTGCACTTGAACATGTATTAAAACAGAACATTTTAATAATTTTCGAAGCACTATTTCGTAGTAGGATGGTGCTTTAATCCTGTAAAAGTTCCATAAGATAGAATTAAAAACTTTTCATACAAATTAACAAACAGAATAAACAAAATTTGCAAAATAAACAAACTTATTAAGAGAAAAAAAATCGACGAATACAAGAATTCCTTTTGCTTTTCTTGCCTTTTATCGTAAAAATGATAGATCACGTTGTTTTGCATTCTTCTCTTATCAATGTGTTTGAATTAAAAAAAATTTATATATGAAAGAAAAGAGCATAAGGAGTATTGAAGCAATCTTGATCAATTTGGAAGTTTTCACGAAAAAGGCGTAGAACGTTGTCGAGGTTGGTAAGAAGCACCGATTATTTCGCAACATATTAAAACAAGGGATCGAACTATAATGTCATCTACGAGAGAAAAGATAGGCAGTATGAAATTAGCGCAAGCGCAAAACTGATTCGATCAACGATACATTTCTTGTCATGTCTCAAAGATTCAGTAACGTTTTAACGTTGAAACTAGACGAACAGTTCTGTATTATCGTCACTACATGGATAATATCACGGTCGACAGTTTTAAGAAAAACGTTGATTTAAGCGTTTCTTTAAATCGTTGGGTATCGAAACCGATAGGTACTTGGCCTTCTTCGTCAAAAATTTCTGAAAACGATCGTTTCGAGGTTTTTCTAAAAATGATTACAATCGTGATCTGTTACATGCTACTAAGTTTCATCTTGATATTTGGCGGAATGTATTTAGTTCTTGAACTAGAAGATTTGTACAATCATTTGAAACTTGGCAGCGCGCTCAGCTTTTTCTTGATGGCGGCTATAAAATATTTTATTCTGATCGTTCGCGAGAACGATATACGAAGATGTATAAGTTGCATCGAGATCGATTGGAGGAACGTCAAATATCTCGAAGATAAAAAGATTATGATCGAGAACGCAAATTTCGGACGTAAACTGATAATGATTTGCGGTGTCTTTATGTATGGCGGCGTTATTTTCTACTACATAGCCTTGCCAATGACACGTCAAAAAATTTTTGACGAAGAGAAAAATATCACGTACAGATCTCTCGTATATCCTATACCGAAGATCGTGGCGGACGCTCGTTTAAGTCCACTCAATGAAATTTTTTACATTCTTCAACTCTTTTCCGGTCTCGTCGCTCACAATATAACCGTAGCTACCTGCGGTCTTGCCGCACTTCTCGCGATGCATGCTTGCGGTCAACTTGAAATACTCATGTCCTGGCTTGAATATCTTGTCGACGGTCGAGGGGATGTCTCGGACTCGCTCGACAAGAGGTTGGCTGATATCGTCGAACAGCACGTGCGTGCTTTCAGGTGAATCTACTGTTTTATTCTATGCCATACCATATTTGCTTTCCTTCGACGATATCACTTGCACGCTTTATTTCTAGCTCACCCAGACTGGGTATCTTCTATCGATAATAGCTACGTTTACGTCAATACGGAATTTTTATATTTTAGTTTCATAAAACGCACAGAAGAAATAATACGAGAAATATCTCTCATTGAATTAGTGGGATGCACATTGAACATGTGTTGCCTCGGATATTATTGTATGGTGGTACGCATACGATCCATTAAATAAATCATTCTTGCACGTGAACGATTTTTTTTTCATTTCTTCTTTTCATCTTCTTCCCGCTTCCTTTTTGCTTCTATTAACACTACCCACAAATTTACATTATATATATTATTTATCCCTTTTATCTATAAATTGCAGGAATGGGATATTAGACGACCACTCAATAGTTT
The DNA here is from genome assembly GCF_014466175.1 of Vespula pensylvanica. Lineage (NCBI taxonomy): Eukaryota > Metazoa > Arthropoda > Insecta > Hymenoptera > Vespidae > Vespula > Vespula pensylvanica. Next base: position 579,195 of record NC_057704.1, read on the forward strand.
TACTTATTTAATATTACTAACATCGGTCACGTTTAACATCTTCATATTTTGTTACATAGGCGAAGTTCTTGCCAATCAGGTACTTCCTTCGATCATTTTTCATAAATTTTTTTAATACGATTAAAATATTATACGATAAAAAAGCCTTTGCGTTAACTACGTAAAATTTTTATACGACACACGAGATTAACGCGAATAGGAATAGAAAATAGACAAATTCAAAAGACACGAAAAATTAACGCAAAACGTTCTGAATACTAATTGCAAAAATGTCGTAACAGACTGTGAAGGTTGGCGAAAAATCTTACATGATAGATTGGTACCGAATACCGGAAAGAAAAAGTCTTGCTCTAGTATTGATAATTATGATGTCTAATTCGTCCACCAGACTGACCGCTGGCAATTTTATTGAATTATCTATAAGTAGTTTTTGCGACGTAAGTATTCAAATGGACAAATATAGCTGATAGGATTCTAAAATTATTGATTGAAAATATTAATTGAATATCTATTCTCTAAACATGTTTACTTTTAAATCTAGGTTATTAAGTCAGCTGGTGCCTACTTGAATATGCTTCGTACGTTTGCAATTTAAAATACATTACTCATGCTAGTAAAGACCTGATTCAATAGTTATTAAATTGTTTGCTTTTGAAAGAAAGCAACGAGGAAAAGAAAAAAAGAAACAACATTATCTGTCTTTTAATTTGTAATCAAACCGTATTTTCAATGTTCGTTTTAACAGACGCACATTCGCTTTCCAATAATCAGGATCGATAATTCTAAGTATTGAAACGACATGATAATATCATACTTGATAATTCGCTTTAGAACAGTAATTGATTGTCGATAAATTGTGCGTGCGTGACTGAGAACATTGTTTCTATGTACTTTTATAGAATCCAGAAACTGAATAAATATAAGCTATCTGTGAAACGTGATCGCGATAGGGAAATAATATCCACGTGTAACGTATCGCATAGAAGGGTCGATCCCTTTTGCGGAAACAACTTTCTTCGTTATGCACGCCTGCGGACAGTTAAACATTTTAATTAAAGAAATGAAGAACGTTGTTAAAACGACAAATGAAATCGACAAAAAGGCAACGGATAAACACATCGACGATCTTGTACAACATCACAAATGAATTCGTAGGCACGGATTCGTATCAACATTACGGAAATATCTTATAATGATAATTTTTTAAATACCTATACTTCAACGAAAATAATTAAACGAGTCGATTGCAAGTCCATACTCAACATCGAAAAAATAATAGGACTGCTGTGCTTGATGAATATCTTGATAGCGATATCTACGCTTGCTATATCTATAATACTATATTATATTATTATGGTAAGATAAAATATTTACTTAGCACATACGCAAAAGTTATTAAGTTTAGTCGTATATAATATCCAATACTTCAAAATGAAATCATGTTGGAAATGCAGAACTTTCGAAGAAGTTTTTTCTTCTTCTTGTGGATATTTCCGTTAATAAATGTGCACAATCATTTCCACAAAAAACAATCAACCATCGTGAGTATTATCTATTACATTTGACGCTTTTCTAAGAGCACACAATATTCTTCGAGTATATTTCATGCTCACAATGCAACAAAATAATCACTTTAGAATTCATAATTGATGATGTTAAAAAACTATTCAGAGGGCTTCGTGTATTATATCGATCAAGAGAAATTTGAAAAAAGTAAAGTTCACTTTAGAAAAGTAAATGAGTTCGATTATTCAATGAATGTGGCTCGAAATTTTTTGAAAATAATCTTTGCTTGATCGCTCAATGAAAATGTTTTTCCTAGTTCGAAAGATTTTTTAAACGCTTTGTAAACGTTCTTATTACCTTTTCTTAATATTCCTCTTCATATTATACTTCATTTTCGTATCACAACATCATAAATGAACGACATTTCATTTATACCCAAATACCCGTATTTTCAATGTTCATTTCAACAGTTCGACAATTGCGATATACTCGCAAGTAGTACTTTACTTATCATCGCATGAAACAAAGTAACACTTGCATCGTGTTCATCGGTTTCGCTTCAACCACCGACCCGAAAAAGTTGTACACATCGTGTCTTCTAATGTTAAAAAAACAAACAGAAGGTATGCGTAAAACGTAATCGAATATTTTATCACGTATAATGAGTAACGTATCGCATAGAAGGATCGATTTCTTTCGAGGTAAATCGGACGATTGTTTAATATCGTTCTCTCATGCTATTTCCAAGTTAAAAAGTCGGGATTACGTATTTCCTATATTAAGGGGGAATAAGAAATAACTCAATGCTCGACTCAACGCAGGCGCACAATGACTACTTGCGTATAAAGATAATGCTAGTACTATCAGTAATAGCTGAGAGGTAGTGGAGATATCACGTTAACTATGATTACTAAATACGATAATTATACTTACGTGAACGACGATGGCGACAACTATAAAAAATACGCGAATCTTACAACCGAGCCGAATCGTTGGATTTTGGAGCCATTGGGTATCTGGCCATTGAAAAGAGGATCTACCGAGGTTTCTTGGAAGGACAGGTGTTTCCGTAGAGGAAAAAGCGGGATCTTTTACTTCCTGATGATCTTCGTCTTTATATCCTGCGCTCCTTACGTGATTTTGGAGGTCGAAAATATCTATGACAAATTGAAGCTTACAGGTCCATTGAGTTTCTGTGCGATGGCCATTCTCAAGTATATCTTCTTGACTATCCGAAAGGAAGAGATTCAATGTTGCATCGAATCGATCGAGATGGACTGGAAAAAGACAACGCATTTCGAGGACGAACGAATAATGATCGAGAAAGTTTACTCTGGACGTCGTCTCGTGACCATTTGCATCGTTTTCACTTACGGTGCTGCTAGTTTTTATTACATTGTCTTACCTTTGACGAGTGGGAAGGTTCTTGCACCGGATATGAACATAACATATAGGCCAGTTCCTTTTCCCGTTGCTAGCTTCCTTATGGACATTCGTTACAGTCCGACAAACGAAATTGTTATCTTCATTCAATGTCTCTACGGATTTGCGGCTCATTCTATCGCAGCTGGTGCTTGCAGTTTGGCAGCCGTTTTCACGATGCACGCTTGCGGACAGCTGCAGGTTCTGATGAATTGGCTGGAACACTTATTGGATGGTCGGGAAGACATGTGTTCCAACGTGGACGAAAGAATGGCGAGTATCATTCAACAGCATGTTCGAACTTTGAAGTAAGTTCTCTTTCGTTGAACTTTTTCTTCGAAGAAGATAGCCGTATTGTTTTATCTGTAAAAGATTTTTTTTATAGTTTTATATCGCTCACTGAAAACTTATTACATGAGGTTTCTCTAGTCGAGGTCGTAGGATGTACTTTAAATATGTGCTTGCTTGGATATTATTGCATCATGGTGGGTATGCGTTTGGTATAACAAAATGAATGACGAATGAACAACAAAATGTTTTTGTACAGGAATGGAACAAGACCGAAAGATTAGGATGCCTAACGTATGGCATAATTCTTACATCCGTTACTTTCAATATTTTCATATTCTGTTACATCGGGGAGCTTCTCATGGAGCAGGTTCGTTAAATTATTTGTAATTCATTAAATGGAATCGGTATAATAAGATACATTTACACTATAGAAAATACGTTTTCTATTAGTGTAAAATATTAGGAGAGCGATCGTACGCGATCGATTGGTACCGTTTACCAGGAAAGAAAAGTCAACCTCTTATTCTTCTAATCGCCATGTCGAGAACAACAACGAAATTGACGGCTGGAAATTTCATGGAGCTTTCTTTAAGTAGCTTCAGCGATGTAAGTACGTACTGAGAATATAAATTGAAAGAGGAAAGGTAACCTTAATTCGTTCTTTCATGACAGATTATCAAATCGTCGGTCGCCTATTTAAATATGTTACGGACATTGACGTAATTGAAATTATGGAGTTGTAAAATTGTAAAAGAACATAATCTCCAAGATAATCTGATTAAATTACAATATCGTTTCTTGGATTTAACAAATATCTAACTCGTTATTCTGTCCAGAGAAATATTCTTTTTACATACCTTAACCCTTATAATCCGTTATACGCGTAATAAGTCGTAAGATATCACATAGATCCCATTATTTGCACTAAGCTATCGTTACGTCCCTTCGACGAATACTGCCGCAGGAACTTCAATGAATAGCGCAGGCGCGTATTCGTGCTTACTACGTGACGTATGGTCAGGTGAGCCTTGTTACGTGCAAAATCGTGAACAGTTACTTAGTGGCGAATGTTCATTCGAACATCGATCATGGCTGATGTGTTGTGCGTGCCAAGCATGCGAGATAATCTTGATGAGAATGCGAATTTTAATGTTCAGCTGAATCGTTGGATTTTAAAATCGATCGGTGCTTGGCCAAAATCTTCCGATATTTCGTACTGTCAGATTTATTTGCATCGATTGAACAAAACAATTTGTTACGCTCTTATTATCTTCCTTATGATACCATGTGGATTATACTTGACGCTTGAGGTAAAGGATACCTATGATAAATTACGACTTACTGGACCATTGAGCTTTTGTCTGATGGCAATCATAAAATATTGTGCTCTAAATATACGAGAAAACGATATTCGTCGATGTTTCGAATACATCGAATGGGATTGGAAGAAAGTTAAACACAACGAGGATCTCCAGATAATGAAGGAAAACGCAAATTTGGGCCGTCGTATCGTCATCGTTTGTGCAACGTTCATGTACAGCAGTGCTGCTTTTTATTACATAGCTGTACCTTTCGCGAGAGGAATGATAACCGAGGTGGACAGCAATGTCACCTACAGACCTCTCGTTTATCCCGTTGCAAAAATCATCGTCGACGCGCGTCGTAGTCCGATCAACGAGATCTTCTTTGGTATTCAGTGTATCTCAGGATTCCTCGCCCATTCTATTACGACCGCTGCTTGCGGACTTGCCGCTACCTTTGCTATGCACGCTTGTGGACAATTGCAGTTGATTATCTCTTGTTTGGAAAATCTGGTTGATGGCCGTGAAGACTCTAACGATACCATCGAAGAGAGACTTGCGGATATCGTCCAACGTCATGTCCGGACATTGAAGTAAGTAAAGAGAAAGCCATTGTCTCTAGCAAAGAAAACTATTGTGTTAATTTCATGATTTTTTCTCGAATATTATTCTGTATAATTAAGATATTACCTGTATCTTAACACGTTTTAGTTTTATATCGCTCACAGAGGAAGTGTTGAATGAAATATCCCTCGTAGAAGTTGTTGGATGTACCATGAATATATGTCTTCTTGGATATTACTGTATCACGGTAAAATAAGCGATATGAACAGCGTAACCCATAAAAAGATAATTATCAATATTTATATTCACAGGGCTGGCAATATAACGAAACCATGGGTCGTGTGACCTATATCATTTTATTCGTATCAGTCACATTTAATATCTTTATATTCTGTTATATAGGTGAACTTCTCGCCGATCAGGTATAATATGAATTTCTATTTTACAGTCTATATTTTTAGAATCATGAAAATTTGTTTACACTGGTCGTAACACTTGCAATTATACTAAATCGAAATTAAGATTTTCATCGATCTATATCACAGAATAGTCAAAAGAAATCCTATAACAGTGCCAAAAAGTAGGAGAAAGATCCTACATGATCGACTGGTATCGTTTACCATGGAAAGATGTTCGCGGCCTTGTTCTAATCCTTGCAATGTCTAATTCACCGAACAATCTAACAGCAGGATATTTGATAGAACTATCGCTAACCAGTTTCGGCGATGTGAGTGTCGAGTTACTTAGATGTATCTTATATCTTTTGCCTAGAAAATATTTTGTATTTCTTTTTTACAGGTTATCAAATCATCGCTCGCATACTTGAATATGTTGAGAACATTGACCGAATAAAATTCGACCGATACAAGACGAAGAGGCACGAACAGTGAATATTATGATAATCGATATACCTACGCAAGATCGACGTTATTAGAATTCGGAAGTTTTCTTTCCTTGTAGATAACGATGTAAATTACAATGTAAAACATTATATCTAGGCGTAGCTAAAAATTTCAAATTCTATCTCACCTTTCGTTCGACAAATTCAAAGACACACGTGTCAGTCACGAAATCGCGAGTATCGATTAGCATGCCGAACTATCCTTGTACTCTTCTTCGTATTAATCTATCTACAGACAAGTTTCGTTCGCGCAAGCGTAGAGATTAGATAATGAGATTAAGTTACGTGAAGGAGGGTGAAAGCGATGGAACGTAGAATATCATCAGTAGCCGACGTGCTTTCGTACGACGATCATGGACAAATTGACGGATATGTCGAAGAGAAACGAAGTCAATGTTACTTATGTTAACGACAACGAATATAGTGTTCGACTGATACGTTGGTTGTTAACGTCGATGGGTGCTTGGCAATCGTCGATGACAAAGACTTCGATTGAAAAATTACGTTCTCTGATTTTGATCATTCTTTCTTTTTCTTTAATATGCTTTACTTTTGTACCATGTACTTTGTACGCTTTCCTCGAGGAAAAGAACTTGCAAGCAAGAATGGAGGCACTCGGTCAAGTGAGCTATTGGCTTATGGGTGTCATCAAATACAGTTACATCTTGTTCCACCGAGGAAACGTGCGTCGATGTTTGGATCACATCGAAAGAGACTGGCGTACGGTTGAAAGATCGAAAGATCGCGACATCATGTTGGCTCATGCCAACAGTGCTCATTATTTTATTCTTATTTGTACGAGTTTTACTTGCAGCGGCGTTTTCATTTATAACCTGGTCAAAGGAATGTCACTCGTTCCTGTCTCCATAGAAAATCATACGTTCTATTTGCATCCGTTACCTTGTCCTTGCTATAGCAAGATAGTGGACACGAGATATAATCCGGCTTACGAGATCATATATGGACTCCAACTGTTCTCCGGTATTATCACCAGCTCCATCGTCGTGTGCGCTTGCAGTCTCGCCGCGGTTTTTATTATGCATGCTTGTGGTCAACTGACAATGATGATGGCATGGATGAAAGATTCCTTCACGATACCTTCGATCGAATGGACGCGTTATCAACTTTCAGACATTGTCGGACTCCATGTGCGCACTTTGAGGTACGAAAAAGCTAAAAATAGTTTTTACAAAACTCTACGAGATATGTAGAAATCCATTGATTACAGTTTTATAAAATATATAGAGAACGTGATTAATCGCATATGTCTCGTCGAACTTCTGGGTTGCACATTAAATATGTGCTTGCTGGGATATTTTTGTATCACGGTATGCCAAGATTCGATATAATACACGATTAATGTATTATTTTATTATTGTATGCGTAATCGCAACATCGCTCATCATTGTTATCATTTAGATTATAGTAATGCGATAGTTTTTAAACTAGTAACACTTTTGTCAAAACATTCCGCACCTACATATATTTATTGTTTCTCTACGATATCTCGAAAGGAGCACACGCTTTCGCTCAAATTATATTCGTGCGTTTTACGTTTAAAAAGTTTCGTATTTTTCAGGAGTGGGAGAACAACGATACGAAAAATACCATGGCATACTTTCTTGTATTTGTCTCCATGATGTTCAATATTTTCGTATTTTGTTTTCTTAGCGAGAAACTCTCACACCAGGTAGCGTCTAATACTTGATCGAAATTATATAGTAAAATCGAAACTCGATATCAAATTAGATTTCTCGATAGTGCCTGCAAGTAGGTGACGTCGCTTACGCGTGCGATTGGCATCTTCTTCCTAATTGCACGGCACGCGGATTTATTTTAATAATACTTAGATCCAATTCTGTGGTACGTTTAACTGCCGGAAAGTTTATGCAAATTTCTATTGTCACTTTTGGCGATGTGAGTAATTAATAAAATAAATGAAATTAATGATGTAGTGCATGACGGATCTAGTTGAATGAATTTGAAAGTTTAATTTTTCTTTTAGGTAATTAAAACATCTGCGGTGTACTTCAATATGCTACAAAAAATAACATAAAATATTTCACGTAGTATAATTATAATCATATCTTTATAGAAAAAAGAAAGATATAAAAATTTCATTGGGCAAATAAATTAAATTCCTATGTAATCGAAATCTTTATGAATTATAAACGAGAGTTCGAACGAAATGTTTAATACTTGAACGATTTCTAAAAAAAAAAAGTATTCATACGCCTGCTTTGAATTTTTTTAGTAATTCTATTTAATAATTTTTAAAAATATTTTGTTACATTAGTCAAAAATCAGAAAAGCACATAAGCAATAAGATCGTACTCACATACAGTGTATTATACAAATTTAATTTCTGAACACTCTTGAATATTCGGGATATAATTCATTTAGATGATAACAAGATGATAATAAGTAAATTTCTTTAGCACTAGTTTTTAGATCATTGTCAGTAAAGTTCACATTCTGCAACAAATATAAAAATGATAAAAAGGCTAAAATTCATACAAAACAAAATCACTTCGAATTTTATGAAAATAGCGATAAAATAGAAATATAGCAATTTCTCGAAAGACTTGAAAAACACATAAGTATACCACATTCCCTTAAACACAAATAAATTTTCAAGCAAACTATGATAGAAAAGAAAACATTATTGTCTTTGAAATAAAAAAAAATACTATTGATCAGTATATACTTAATGCACGTATGGAATTGTAGGAGAAAAGAACCTATTGCAACTCACTCGTTGGAAATAAATGATAGATACATTCTAACTTGCACAAGCGCTAATAGCAGAAAGTTTTGTCGAGAAGTGTTAACATCAATAGTGCGAAGCATCCCTTTGGCGGATAATGACGACATCCGTCAAGAAAGATAACTTAGAAAGTATTTACAAGGATGACGTTAATTACAACCATCAAAAAGACGGTTGGATTTTTGAAATAAATTGATACTTGGCCATAACCAGAGACAGCGTCAACGGCAACGAAAACTTTCTCCTTTATTTTATCTGTAATATGATTTATACAAAAAACAAAAATGTATAATAATTCAATAAATAAATTTCACGATGAAAAGTCTCTTGATGATTGGTACCTCGATGATAGATATCTCCATCATCAAACTTGAAAGAGAAAAATTCCAAAAGAAGAAGAGTATAAGAGAATTATTATAAATAATAATTAATAAAAGTCGGTAAGAATATATAGATAAACAAGAAATATCAGTGCAACCGAAAAATTTTCTGTGAGTTTTTTTAAAAATCTAATTTACAATTCTGATATATTCAATTTATTTATCTATCGAAATATAACAAACAACTTAAAATGTAATTAATTTAACGTCAAATTGAAATTAGAGAGAAGAAAGATTTTGGAAGAACATTGAAATATGCAGCCATCCGCCCGGTAGTACTTGTGTTTTATAATTATATGTATAACGTAGTGATAAATTTTAGATATAATTTAAATATAGATTTCGATATATAGCAAGTACTACCGACCCAGGTCCCACCGCGTGGAGGTTGCTGCATATGGGGACCCACGGCTAACGGGGACTCTACTTTAAAATTCGCGTGACCGGCGTGATCAAATATAAAGGGTACGGTAAAACGAAGTCCCCGGTAGGACTTTTAATCGCGCCCGGCACTCCCGTGAGTGTTAGAATAACAGTGACTCTAATTCGCGTTCGCGGCGTTCCATGCACTAACCAAGAAATCAGGTTGCTAACTGGAGGAGGGTCAGTCCACGCTTACGGATAGCGAACCATTTTACTTGGCAGCACATAAACCGACTCACTAGCACGACCGGTCATTTTTTCGTTATTAGCAATCAAACGTAGTCCATAACGGTAGGACTTTTATTCGCGCCCGAGAACATCGCCTGTGCTCGCCGACACACGCGCGAGTGTTCTTCCTATCCTACCCGTATTCCGCGCAGATATATCGACATTCGCGAAGAAGAGGAACAGATGAAGAGAAAGAAGAATAGAAGAAAAGAAAGAGAAGAAGAGAAGAAGCAAATAAGAAGAGAAGAAAGCAGGAGTGTGCG
>NC_057704.1:589340-590893 GCF_014466175.1 Vespula pensylvanica
CGAAAAGATCTATAGCTATTTCGCAAAAATCTTTTGTTACTTTCTTTTTACCTTTATACTCGTACCAGGTCTGCTTCGAATTTTTTTAATAGAACAGAATGCCCGTATAAGGCTCAAGATATTTGGTCCTATCTGCACATGTTCTATAAACGCCACGAAATATAGTATATTAATGACGCGCGGGAAAAAAATTAAAGAGTGCATGAAGCATGTAAGGGAAGACTGGAAAAAGGTGGTACTAAAGAAGGATTACGAATCAATGATGACGCATGCCAAGGTCGGAAGGACTTTAGTGGTGATGTCAGCATCATTTATATATGGCGCTGGAATGTCCTATCGTACTATCTTACCTCTTTCAAAAGGCAAAATCATCATCGGTAATCTCACAATAAGACCCCTTGCATGTCCAAGTTACTTCGCAATATTCGACGAACAAAAATCACCAGCTTACGAGCTCGTTTTCTTCGGACAATTTCTTGCTGGCTTCTTCGTTTATTCGGTGGCTTGTGGTGTTTGTGGTCTAGCAACCTTTCTAATCATGCACGCATGTGGCCAACTTGAAATTCTTATGAGAATGATGAGAAACATTGTCGATGGGAAAGACGACACCGACGATACTGATCCGGATACGCGTATCGCCGAGGTAATTCGACATCAAATCCGATCCAGGAAGTAAGTCGTACATTTTAACGTTTTACATCTTTTGTAGACGACTCCTCCTTTTTTCTTTCTATACAACAAAAACACATACAAATATTTTATCAGTTAACACATAAAAAGGAATATTTCTTTCGTAAATTTTTATGTATTTTTAAAAAGTTGACTCTGTCACAATGATCTTCTGTAAAAGTATATCAAATATATATCTCAAGAATATTTTATTTTCAGTTTCATAAAGAAAGTAGAAGAGATCTTGCAATACATGTGCATGGTAGAGATCTTGGGATGTACTAGTCTCGTTTGTCTTGTTTTATATTACGTTATAATGGTATGCGTTTTAGATTTTTACATTGAACCAATAACGTCAAACTAATAAAAGAATTACCGGATTCCTAGGAGTGGGAAAATAGTGACACGACCGGATTAATTACGTATTTCATTTTTCTCCTATCTTTCGCCTTTAACATGTTTATTTTTTGCTACCTTGGTGAACTTCTTTCGGATCAGGTGGGAAATTTTGATATCTTCGATTTTCCTATCGTCTTATCCCTTTTATTTTATTTTTTTTTATCTTTTCATAATGACTTTTCTATTACTTTCCACAGGGTATAAAAGTCGGAATAACGTCTTGTACTCTTGATTGGAATCGTCTTCCGACGAGAAGTGCTCGAAGTCTAATATTGATGATACTTGCCTCGAATCATCCGGTAAAAATCGTAGCTGGTAAATTGATGGACATGTCACTCACCAATTTCAATAACGTAAGTACATTTATAAACGCAACATTGTTTTCGTTATTTGCGTAAAGACTTTCGATGATCAGCGTACGATCTTACTTTTCTAGATTATTAAAACCTCGGTTGGATACTTCAACATTCTTCGAAGTAGTATCT
>NC_057704.1:590993-592146 GCF_014466175.1 Vespula pensylvanica
GCGCGACTGCAACGAGGTTCTGAAACATAAAAATAGAAACAAAATAATCGGTATAATAAAAGACTAGTTATAATAAAATACTGTATAAATCATTCAACAAAAATGTGCTAGAGAAGTATACTTACTTTAAGTCTTCATTCATACTCGAATGGCATCCTGCGAAAATTTCTAAGTCCACTCGAGGAGATAGATTGTAAAAGTCCCTCGAAAGTTCGAAATCGAAGTCTGAAACAAAAGAAATAGTATAAAATTATGAAAATATGAATGTTAGAAAATATACTTGCGTAGACTCTTCATTAATACACGCTCGAACGGCATCCATCGAAAATTTCTAAGTCCAATCGTGGAGATAGATTCTCAAAGACCCTTGAAAGTTGAAAAATTTTTAAGTCCATTCGTGCAGATAGATTCTCAGAACCCTGAAAGCAGAAAAATTTCTAAGTCCATTCGTGGAGATAGATTGTCAAAGACCCTCGAAAATTTCTAAGTCCACTCGTGGAGATAAATTTTCAAAGTCCCCTGAAAGTAGAAAAATTTTTAAGTCCATTCGTGGAGATAGATTCTCAGATCCCTGAAAGCAGAAAAATTTCTAAGTCCAATCGTGGAGATAAATTTTCAAAGTCCTCAAAAAGTGTGAAAATTTCTGTCTAATCGTGGAGATAAAATATCAAAGTCCCCGAAAATGCGAAATCGAAGTCTAAAACAAAAGAAATAGTATAGAATTTCAAAAGTAGGACTAAAATAATATTGTACTTGCGTAAATTCTTCGTCAATATTCGATCGAGTGGCACCCTGCGAAATTTTCTATGTTCCCTCGTCGAAGTCCAAAGCACAACTGAATTAATAACTGTAGTCGGTCAAAGGCACGACTTTGTTTTCGTCTCTCCAAGCCGAGTATCCCCACTTCGTATTTAAGTCTAAAATCAAATAAATTGTTGGATATTTGAATTGACTCTTCGTTAATACTTACACAAATGGCATCCGCGAAAATTTCTAAGTGCGCTCGTGGAGATAGATTGTCAGTTCCCGAAAGTGCGAAAAATTCTAAATACACTCGGGAAGATAGAAGGTCAAAGTCGCCGAAAGTGCGAAAATTTCCAAGTCCCATCGTGGAAATATATTTTCAAAGTCCTCCGAGAGTGCGAAATCGAAG
>NC_057704.1:592246-709607 GCF_014466175.1 Vespula pensylvanica
ATACTTACACAAATGGCATCCGCGAAAATTTCTAAGACCACTCACGGAGATAGATCGCCAAACTCCACAGAATGACCAAAGTCCAAATCTAATGCAAAAAAATTGTATAGAATTTCGAAAATATGTATGATACAATATTGTACTTCCGTAAATTTTCGTTAATACTCGCGCGAATGGCATCCGCGAAAATTTCTAAGTCTCCTCGTCGAAGTCCAAAGCACAACTGAACTAGTCACAGTAATAGTCGGTCGAAGGACCGACTTTGTTGTCGTCTCTCGAAGCCGAGTATCCCCACTTCGCAATGTACGTCTAAAATCAAATAAACTGTTGTATATTTCAATTAATTCTTCGTTAATACTGGCACGAATGGCTTCCTGCGAAATTTTCTAAGTCCACTCGTGGAGATAGATCGCCAAACTCCACAGAATGACCAAACTCCAAATCTAATGCAAAAAAAATTGTATAGAATTTCGAAAATATGAATGATACAACATTGTACTTGCGTAAACTCTTCGTTAATACTCGCACGAATTGCTTCCTACGAAAATTTCTAAATCCTCTCATCGAAGTATGAAATCAAACAAATACAGGAACTCACCAAGTCAGTCAATGGTCCGATTTTGTTCTGCTCACGTGCAGCGAAGGCTCCACGATGATTTAAACTGATACAGAAAAGGAAAAAGGGGGGAAACGAAAAAGGAAAGGATATGGAGACAGTAACTCGCCCGAAGGCCCTCACCCTTAGGCCCCTCCCAAGGGTCCCACCCGAAACATTAAATAGGATGTTGTAATATACTGCCGTTCGCCCATTACTATTTCATCAGATAGTCAAGGATGGGAGAGTATTCCCTCTAGACCATTTGATTCTAAAACAAAAAAAATCGTATAAAATATTGAAAGAATTAGTGATATACATCATATGTTACATAATCGCTTCATTACTATTTTCGGAAACGCGTGGGTGTCGAGATTGAGAATAGATCTGAACCACGGGCTGTCCATTTGGCTACTGTATAACTTTACTGTACTCCTTGGTGGGGAAAGCATCCCCACTTCCCTTCGTTACCACTTGCGGAAACGCGTGCGTGTCGAAGTTGAGAGTAGATCTGAACCACGGGCTGTCCTGGCTACTATATAATTTTGCCGTCCTCCCTGGTGGGGAAAGCATCCCCACTTCTCCATTTCTCTAAAACAAAGTATTTTGTATAGAATATAGGAAGAATGAGTGAGATACTTACATGATCTCTTCGTGACTAGTTGCGGAAAACGCGTGCGTGTCGAAATTGGGAGTAGATCTGAACGAGTAGTTGTCAGGCTGTTGAAGATATAATTTTGTCGTCCTCCCTGGTGGGGAATGAATCCCCTCTTCTCCATTTCGTTTTAAAACAAATTATTTCGCGTATAACATTGAAAGAATATGCGAGGTATTTACATGATCTTTTCGTTACTACTTGCGGAAACGCGTGCGGGTCGATATTGGTAGTAAATCTGAACTAGTGACTGTCGGGTTGTCAAATATATAACTTTGCCGTCTTCCCTGGTGGGAAATGTATCCCTACTTCTCCATTATGTTGTAAAACGTAATAAATCTCATAGATTATTGAATGAATAAGGGATGGACTAATGTACTTACATTTCTTTAAATTATCTAAATTCAATCTACTATATAAGAATTTCCAGCATAATTAATAATGATGAGCCTCCTTTTCTATTTCATTCTATTTCAAAAATATTGTTCAGACAATACAAATGTAGATATTTATCTTTATGTGTATAGTTCGATTGAATTTTATCCTGGAGGGGTAGTAATACGTTCCTATAAAAGTGCACATTATCTTTACCCAATTCTTTCGTCGCATAGTTGAGTGGATGCACATGCGCAAGTCGAATCTGAAGGAATCAATCCATTGTAATCATTAACTTTGCCAGTGAATAAGTTGTTTCCATACGATTCGCATCATGTTAAACGATAGCACGCCATCCGAAACATTAATATTATTCTCTAAGTTCGGTATAAAGGATTGGAGTTATAGTATTCAGCTAAATCGTTGGTTCTTAAAGCCGATAGGAGCGTGGCCTCTGTCGTTAAGTGTTACTTTCATAGATAAAATAATTTCTATCTGTTTGACGACTATTAGTAGCTGTTTGATAGGATTCCTGCTCGTTCCGTGTGCTCTCTGCACGTTCCTCGATCGAGGTGATCTCGATGCAAAAATCAAAATGATTGGTCCTTTGAGTTTCTGTGTTATGGCGGCCGTCAAATATTACATCCTGATATCCCGAGGAGAGGCTATAACAAGATGTATCCAACATATTTGTATAGACTGGGAACGTGCCTCGAATTATTACAAAGACCGTAAAATCGTCGTCGAGAATGCAGAGTTTGGTCGATCTTTGGTCATTTCATGTGCAGTCTTCATGTACGGTGGTGGCTTCTTTTACTGCACTGTGATGCCGCTCTGTGCTAGAAGAATGGAGATCATTGATAACGAAACGATAAGAGCACCATCTTTTCCGATCTATCGAAAGCTTATCGATCCACGGACCAGTCCATATTTCGAGATAGTCCAATTTTTGCAATGTTTAGCTGGCTACGTCGTCTATTCCGTTACGATAAGTGCTTGCAGTCTAGCTGCGGTTTTCGTCATGCACGCTTGTGGACAGTTTCAAATTCTAATGTCTAAATTGGACGATCTCGTTCTCGGTGAAAGACAAACAAATAATCTTGATTCTTCAGACAAACGGATGGGAGACATTGTAAAGTATCATTTACGAATATTCGAGTGAGTTCATTTTGACAATAGCGATGACGATAAACTAAAAATTATATTAATTTTCTTTTTAATACATTTAACCCAACAATTCTACACTCATCAATCTCTTTAGTTTTATATCTTGGATCGAACAGCTCTTCAATGAGATATGTTTCGTAGAATTAGTGGGATGTACATTAAATATATGCTTTTTGGGATATTACCTTATGACGGTATGAAGATCAAGAATTTACGTATATTCGAGTACTCGAAATATTTTGGACGATCGTCAACTTTGCAACATTCAGTTTCTTTCAGGAATGGGAACGTAACGAAACAATAGGAACATTGACGTATTGTACCTTACTTGTGTCTTTTATTTTTAACATATTTATTCTGTGCTACATTGGGGAACTTCTCGCTGAACAGGTATTTCTGTACCAATTGAATCTCTTCTTGTAATGCATCGCCATCCGATTCATTTGACAGTGTAAAAATGTCGGCAAGACTTCCTATATGATGGATTGGTATCGTTTACCAAAAAAGAAAGCCCTTGATCTTACACTCGTGATCGCTGTTTCAAACGCTCCGTTAAAATTGACAGCTGGAAAATTATTTGAATTGTCTTTGGCTAGTTTTTGTAGCGTAAGTAACATTTAACACTCAATATTCTTTCACTTTTCATTTATTGTCATATTAATGTTTCAGGCGATGAAATCAGCTTCAGCATATTTGAGCTTGTTACGTACTCTTACTAATTAATCTATTTGAGCTCTTTAACATGTGATCACTTGTATCATTAATTGATCATCTAGAAAAAAAGAAAGAAACGAATGATTGATTATTACCAAAAAAATTTCAAAGCCATTTCCTAAAAAATTATCAACAAAATATTACTTGTAAAATATACATAATTATCGTTAAATCATTTCTTTCTTCCACATATCTGCGTTGATCAATGTAGAAAAATCTTACGGTTATTTGATTTTTTACAATATAGAGGCACTTTATTTTATACCATTTTATTATATAGTAGCGTTAGCACAAGTCATCTTTCCGATAGTCATGAGAGATAAGTCACTTACTTCACTTACACGCTTATAATCACTATCTGGAATATTGTACCACCCTTTGTATGGCGCACGCGCTGTTATACCATTCGATGAACGCACGTTAGGAAATTGAACGACAACTTTCAGTAGTAATCTATCTTCGAACACGATGGTCAGCATATTGACATCCGTAAAAAATACGAATTATAAAAAGGACCTAGATTATAGTACCGAATTGAATCGCTGGCTTTTGAAGCAAATCGGTGTTTGGCCTGCATCCATCAATGCATCCTGGATGGAAATAATCTTGTATCGTTTTTTAAACGTAGTATGTACTTCTCTTATCGGCTTTCTTATATTATCGGCGTCTCTCTATATTATTGTAGATGTAAAGGATATAGAAATGAAATTAAAAACGATCGGTCCTATAAGCTTTTGTCTGATGGTACTTGCAAAGTATTGGTTATTTATAATACATGAGAAAGATATAAGTCGTTGTGTAAGTCATATGGAAACCGATTGGAAAAATGTCAAAAGTGAAAATGATCGACAGATTATGATGAATAGTGCACTTTTTGGTCGTCGTATTGTGATAGTATCCGCGACATTCACATACGGCGGTGTTTTCTTTTATCAAGTAGTGTTACCTCTAACATCAGCCAAAGTAGTGATAGGAAACTATACATTCAAACCACTAGCCTATCCCATCTCTAGGATCATCGTTGACGCTCGTCAAAGTCCAGCGAATGAATTGATGATACCATTAGAATGTCTTTGTGGTTTCGTCATGAATGCTGTCACTGTGGGTGCTTGTAGTTTGGCCGCTGTATTTGCTTTACACGCCTGTGGACAATTAAAGGTCATGATGTCCTGCTTGAAAAATCTTGTAGATGGTCGACCGGACGAAAATAATAGCGTTAATGATCGATTGACCGACATCGTTCAACAACACGTACGAATTCTCAGGTAAAACATTTCTTTTATCATACGTCTCGATTCTTAAGAAAAAGTACGATTATACGAAGATATTTTGTATCTGTTATGCCATTAGAAAAGTAGTCACCAGCAATTTTAACGTCTGTAGATCATTATATCTTCTTCCAGTTTCGTTGCTTTTACGGAAGATCTATTACAGGAAATTTCTCTTGTCGAAGTATTAGGATGTACATTGAACATATGCTTGCTTGGATATAATCTTATTGCGGTATGCTCGTAAACGATTATTATATTTTAGATCGTTTCCCAATTTTTTTGCTCTTCGAATCTCTGAAATCTCAAAAATAGTTATGTTACACTCGTTCTTACAGGATTGGGATAAAGGAGATATGGTCTCCGATATGACTTATATCGCGTTGATTATCTCTTTTGCATTCAATATATTTATATTTTGTTATATAGGTGAACTTCTCGGCGATGAGGTATAATTATATATACATACATATATATGTTTGTGTGTGTATATATATATATATATATATATATATATATACATATTTATATTATAATACATAGATCCTATATAACAGTTGAAAAGATATTGTTAAATCATTCAATATCATTTTAATAGTGTAGAAGAGTAGCCGAAGAAACTTATATGATCGATTGGTATCGACTTCAAGGAAGAAAAAGTCTCGCCCTTCTTTTAATAATTGCCATGTCGTCATCCTCGATAAAATTAACTGCTGGAAAATTTGTTGAATTATCTATCAGCAGTTTCGGTGACGTGAGTAAAAATGAACAATAGTTCGTGCGTTATCGATCTATCAAATATCGTAAAAATATAAACGATATAAATTCGTATAGGTCATCAAAGCATCCTTTGCATACTTAAACATGCTGCGAACGGTGACGATGTAAAAAATTGATTAAAATCTAAGAAACGATAAACACATGTATAGTCGTCAACATCGTAGAATAATAGTAGGAGTCTCATAGTAACTAATTGTAAGAATTTTATATTATATATATATATATATATATATATATATATATATATAATATAAAATGACAAATGTTTTTAATGCATCGTTGATCCACGAAGATGAGACTCTTAATTATGATACAGGTGAAATTACGAAATAAATAAAATCTTTCGCATGAAAAAATATAAAAATTTCACTCGTCTTTTTAGGATCACCTACTATAATCAAAAGTAGTGTTTGTTATAATATAGTAAAGAGCATAATAAAATAAAATATTTACTTTATTAATAATATGTTTCTTTTTTTTAATATACTCTATTCGTATTTTTACTATTTGATGCGATAATTTTTTTACTATTATATAAAATATCGAATTATTAATGAGCAGTTCCAGTAATGTACGTATACTCACGTATTTGTTGTTACTTTTGCAAAATTTTCATCATAAGACTACACGTAACATACGTATTACAGATGATAAAGGTGAAACTCACGTTATATTTCTATAATATATAATATTATAGAACATTAGCTATTAAGTATTGTATGAAACTAACAGATCTTTAACATTACTTATTTAATCTTTTTGTTATCATCTTAATTCAATAACTATAATTTCAATAACTATTTTTCATTGTTGAATATTTAAAAATAATCTGAATCGGATTCTAGAGAATGTCTTAAAAAATATTCTTGAATGATATCAAGTTCAAAGAAAATACATTCTAATATTCTACCGCCGCGTATTAAAAAAGTTGTATAACTACGGTAGTAGTTGTATACTACCGTCTGTATTATAATTTCCTTGCGCGAACGTAAAGTCAGTAAACACGTAAAGTCAGTCATTACACGTGGAAAACTATCCTCACCTATAATTTCTCCCCTCTCGAGTAAAGAAAAGTAACGCACGCGCTGCGACTTTATACGAGAATGTATCGTCCAGAGTTTGTCAGTCAAGAATCGATCTTCGAAGATGGCAGGTAACGAGAATCTTGTCGTTGATAATTCTGTATCGATATCGAATGCCAATCATCAGGAAGATATAAATTATAGCATCGAGTTAAATCGTTGGCTCTTGAAGGCAACTGGAATCTGGCCTAGAAACGAAAACACGGGCTTGCTCGAGATACTTCTTTCTCGATTTTTAAACGTCCTACATACGTCGTTAATAATTTTCCTTTTAATCGGTACGGTTCTTTACATACTCCTGGACGTACAGGATATCCAGGCAAAGCTAAATAAAATAGGTCCAATCTCGTTCACTACTGCAACCTTGATAAAATATTGGTTACTGATACTTCATGAAAGTGGAATTAAACGTTGCTTGGATCACATAGAGATCGATTGGAAAGGGGTTAAGCGTCAGGAAGATCGACGGATTATGCTTGAAACCGCTCATATTGGTCGACGTATCGTCGTAATTTCCGCGTCTTTTGGATTTGGCGCTTTATTTCTATATCGTGTAATAGTCCCGTTAAATTCACCGAAGATGGTAGTAGGTAATTTGACATTCAGGCCATTAGCTTATCCGGTTTCCAAAGTTATCATCGATACTCGTCAAAGTCCGGCCAACGAGCTAATTCTTTTAACACAATGTATTTGTGGTTTCATCATGAGTGCTATCACAGTGGGTTCCTGCAGTCTAATAGCCATTTGCTCCCTTCACGCCTGTGGACAGCTGAAAATATTAATGCACTGGTTGAATCGTCTCATAAACGGGCGTGCCGATGAAAATGATACAATGGATGATCGATTAAGTGACATCGTTAAAAAACACGTGCGAGTATTGAAGTACATTGTTTCTTTTACACCAAGTTTAAAACTTTACACCTATGAGTCACTGTCATACAAGTAATCTTGCGTTCTTCCAGTTTCATCACATGTACGGAAGATTCTATGAACGAAATTTCTCTCGTAGAGATCTTTGCATGTAGTTTAAATATGTGTATGGTTGGATATTACATGATTAGAGTAAAAAGATCATTTTCTTCTTATTTCTTCTCTATTTCTTCTATTCACTTTTGAACAGATAATATTCTGAATTTATCGTTTCAGGGCTGGAATAACGTCAATACGATTAATATGTTGACCTATGTCACACTTCTCATATCCTTTATGTTTAATATATTTATTATTTGTTATATTGGTGAATTACTTGCAGATGAGGTACGATTAAATGTTCCTAAATAAAAATAATAATGCACCATCAAACGCATGAACTATGTTTAATTAAAATTTCTTTCACCTATATCATTTCACAAAATAAATATTAAATAAATACACATATGTAGATATATGTATACAAATCTGAAATTCTCAAGCATTAATATCGCATTAGTAGAAAGTTATTTGAATATTAGAAATCATTAATACGATTAGCACCATCTTTCTTGTTATGTGAAAAATAACGTTAAACGTTAAATGTAAAAGTTAAATGTAACATCCGAACATAATCGTATAATAGTGCAAGAAAATGGCAGAATCGACGTATATGATCAATTGGTATCAACTTAAAGATAAAAAAGCTCTCAGTCTCATTCTAATAATTTCGATGTCGTTGTCATCTAGTAGACTCACCGCTGGAAAGTTCATCGATTTATCTCTAAGAAGTTTTGGCGACGTGAGTATCCAATTTTTTCTTTGTTCAAATTTGATTATTAGAAAAATTATATCTACGTAAATACATGTACCGTAGGTTATCAAAACTTCGATGGCTTATTTGAATATGCTTCGTGCCGTTACATCGTAAAAAAATATCTACAAATTTAATTATACTTATATAAAATCATGAAAATCCATGAAATATATTTCACAGTATTTATATGATATAAAATAGGCAAAATCAATTAACAAAACACGCTGGATAATCACGAATGAATTGCATTATTTATTCAGAATGGTACTAGCGGAGATCATTTGACATAATGTTTATATCTTTCGCCTATAATAATTTCATATTTTGTTATATAGAAGAACTTCTAACAGAACAGGTAATCAGTTTTTCATGAATATATTATTTGCATGTTAATAATATAAATGCTCGCTTACATGTATATAGTACTTCCACGTTTACGCAAACATAGAGAATCTTACAGTTCCCCAGAGACATTGTTTTAGGCAATAAATATTTTAAGAATCGAATAAATATCTTCTAAATATGTGTGAAAAGAAATCTTATAATAGTGTAGAAACTTATATGATCGGCTGGTATAGTGATAGTTTCCATCAATGTTGTAAGGTGAGGCCGTTCTTACTTATAGATTTTAAATAAATCATATTTCAAATATTATCGGCTCGCATATGAGACATAAAGGGACGGTCCATCATTTTAGATAGTATTCTACAACTGCAATACTTTCGTTCAATACCTACTAGTACATCAACATTTTTCAATACTCTCATAGTCAAATCTGAAAGAAATGAAGTTGGAAAAAATACTTAGACAAAATACATACATAGGAACATTTATATATATATACACATAAAACTCTTTCACTAAATAATTTCTCGAAACTTACCCACGATTCTTCTCATTCAGGTTGGCTTTACTTTCTACCCCATGTCACAGTAAAACTGTTTCTCTGATATATCCTCGTTTTTATCCACTTATACAATTATCCCTCTCGCACACACAATCCTTGTCATGATGTCGAGTTAAAATATAGAACGCAAAACTGCACTCGCGCTTGCGCGTATCAAAGTTGCGGAAATACGAATATTCTTCCGACAGAGTGTTCAGTCGGTCTCGTGCACGCAAACCGTCATAATGCATGATCGATTGGACGACCGCAGAGATAATAATTCGGAAATAGAAAATAAAGATTATCAGAAAGATATTCGATACGCTCTGCAATTATGTCGTTGGGTTATCAAACCAATTGGTATCTGGCCGTTAATATACGATGGTGTAACGAAAAGGGAAATAATTATTTCGATCGTTCTCGGTTTCGCTTGCATTTCCTGTCTGTGCTTTGTTCTTATACCGTCCGGTCTCCATACATTGATTTACGAAAAGAATATAAACATTAAATTGAAACTTTTCGGACCTGTTGGCTTTTGTCTCACATCAACAATAAAATATTGCTACCTTGGTATAAAAGGAAAAGCCATTGGTCGTTGCATCGGCTACATGGATAAAGATTGGAGGCACGTACGAGATAAAGATTATCGAAGGATCATGATTAAACACGCTACGGTAGGTCGCAATCTTACCATTCTTTGCGCTAGTTTTCTTTACAGCGGTGGCATGTCCTACCACACTATCATGCCGTTGTTTTCGCGCAAGAGGATCGATGAAAATCATACCATCAGACCTTTGACCTATCCGGGATATGATCACTTTTTTGAATCGCAAGCTAGTCCGACCTACGAGATCATCTTTTTTACACACTGCATATACGCCTTGATCACGTACAATATCACTACGGCGACTTGTAGCTTGGCAGCCATTTTTGTCAGCCATGTTTGCGGTCAAGTGCAAATTATTATATCTCGGTTGGATGATCTCGTCGAGGGTAAAAGAAGCAAAAACACCGTAGTGGAGGATCGTCTGGCAGTGATTGTTCAGGATCACGTAAAGGTGCTTAGGTAACTTAATTGTCTAAGAATCTAAAATGAAAATCTTTTCTAGAACGAAATATCTCTGATTGTATCGTTGTTGTGATACCTCTGCGTACCCCATGCAGAGAAATACAAGATAAGGTAAATATTTCTAGATTTTCAGAACAAGTCGAAAAAGTTCTACGCGAAGTATGCTTAATGGAATTAGTCGCCTCCACCTTGATTATATGTCTACTTCAATATTATTGCATGACGGTAATTAATTTGAAACTAACATTACTATTAATAATTGTAACGATAATATCTTCGCATTGTCAATGAATATTCTCAATAGATTTCTGATTTTTAGGAATGGTCTAATAACGACGCTGTTGCCATTTTCACTTACTTTATCCTCCTAGTTTCTTTCACTTTTAATATTTTTATCTTTTGCTACATCGGTGAGCTACTCGTTAATGAGGTACTCCTTGCATTTTTTCTTTCTCTATATCTTCATTCCCGAATGAACTAAAGTTTTCATTCGATCGTTCATTA
This sequence comes from Vespula pensylvanica, assembly GCF_014466175.1. Taxonomy (NCBI): domain Eukaryota; kingdom Metazoa; phylum Arthropoda; class Insecta; order Hymenoptera; family Vespidae; genus Vespula; species Vespula pensylvanica. Next base: position 603,068 of record NC_057704.1, read on the forward strand.
AGCTTGAACGCTAACAGTGCAGAAAAATTGGTGCAGCCTCCTATAACATCGAATGGTATCGTCTGTCTGCAAATAAAGGTTTAGACCTTGTTTTATTGATAGCGATAGCGAATTATCCGCCAAAAATTACTGCTGGAAAGATATTCGAGTTGTCATTTGCGACTTTCGGTCGTGTGAGTATTTCGATTTATAAAAAATATTTCTATAACAAAAATTTTTTTCTTCGCCTATTTTGAAACAATTTTTTATTGGTAAAGAAAAGAGAAAAAAAAGAAAAAAACAAAAAAATAAAAATTGCAGGTTCTAAAATCGTCAGTCGTATATCTGAACTTAATCCAAGCAGTAGCAGAATGAATTGAGAATATATTATATATATACTTAGACATAAAAATGTATATCGAATTTGTAAAATCAAAAAAAGTACAACTTACCTATTTATTAATGATTAAAATAGTTTTAGCATCTAAACGTTGAATTAAACGAAGGAGACTGATCAAAAAATATCCGTTCATTCTTCACGTTCCTTATGCATCCGGTTTGATTAAAAGACCTTTGGAAAGAAAGTTTTATTACACGCACACACATACACACAAACCTATAGTATACGTTCGATAGATTAAGTCACTTATGATACCATGTGTATCGTCGAATAATAGTCACGCTTGCGCATTTCTTTCAATCGAACTATTCCTATTCCTTCGCATCATCCTTACGCGATCAAACTCGCGTCGAGTTTTACGTTCAGTCAAGCTCACGCTCTCGAGTCGTTCAACTGTATCCTATCGATCGTAAGACTGAGCTATCGGTGAATAATTTTTCTAAACGAATTAAAAAAATGTTGGAAGAGGATGACATGAATTATGCGATCCAACTCTGTCGTTTCGTGTTAAAACCAATCGGACTTTGGCCAATGGTTTACAAACACGTATCGAGTGCAGAAAAAATCCTTTCCGCCGTATTAGCACTCACCTGTTTCTCTACGGTTTGTTTCGTCTTACTACCAGCCGGTCTTTACACGCTCTTTTACGAACATGACGTAAATGCCAAATTAAAGCTTTTTGGACCAATTGGTTTTTGTTTAACCTCAACCATCAAGTATTGTTATCTTGGGTTAAAAGGCAAGGCCATTGGACGTTGTATCACGCACGTTGAAAACGATTGGAAAATGGTGCGCGATCGGAATCATCGAGCGATCATGAAGGAATATGCTACGCTCGGTCGTAATCTCACTGTTCTCTGCGCCCTTTTTCTTTTCAGCGGTGGCATGTCTTATCATACGGTCATGACGCTCTCCTCGAGCAAGAAGATTAATGAAACTCTCACAATAAGACTACTTACCTATCCAGGATACGATAGATACTTCGACGTACAGGCTAGTCCAACTTACGAGATCGTCTTCTTCCTTCATTGCGTGTGCGCCATGGTGATGTACAGCATAACAACAGCTGCTTGTAGTTTGGCAGCTACTTTTGTTACTCATGCTTGTGGCCAGGTACAGATAGTCATGACAAGGCTGAGTGATCTCGTTGAAGGCAAGGAAAGCAATAACATCGAACTAAACGATCGTCTGGTCATTATTGTCCGAGATCACGTCAAAACCTTAAGGTAAACTGAATTCTTCAATCTGTTTTTCGTGTTCTAAACTTAATCCATCAATTTGTTCCCTTTAATGTTGTCATTTCTACCTTGATGATCGTCCTCTTTCATTGTCAAAATAATGTGTCTCTGGAAAATTTAAATGGATCATTGATCGTTGCGTTATAAGAATTTGTTTATAAAAATTTTATAACAAATTATTAAATAAATGTATTTTTAAATATCTTTATGTAAATACGTAAGATTTTGATATCAACTTCTGAAAAATTTATTGGCAAAATTGTTTATAACAAATAGTTTATAACAAATTGTTTATAATAAATTGTTAAATAATTTATTCATATATGTAAACGTATAGATATGTACTAAAATAGATTCATTTTATATCAAATTATAAAAAATTGCTACACAAAATTATTTATAACAAATTGTTTATAACAAATTGTTTATAATAATAAGATAAGAAAATAGTAAAAAAATTGCCCTTTATAACGGTGCTTTTTTTAAATCTCTGCGATTATTAGTTCCCGAGATATGACGATATAAAAAATTATATTTACAATGACCCACTGACCTATATAATTTCTTGGAAAACGTAGTAACCTATATAAGTTCATTGAATATTAACAGCTGTTACTAATTCATATAGTAGTACTATCAGTAGTACTACGCACATGTGTTATGAATTATGAATGAAATTTTTTGAAGGCGATATCTCCGTAACCAAAAGTCGTAGAGACTTGAAACAAATACCATTTTAACGAGAAAAATGCTCTCTTTTTATCTACGTATTCTGATTATATCGTTATAATAGAATCGATTTTATCAATTTTTCATAGACTCATCATTCATTCATCATTTAAACTCGTCTCATCATTTTGCTATTTCTCAGCATTTTCTATTTCTTAATTAATAGCAAATCGCTCTCCTTTTATTTTCTCCTCCTTATACGATTAAAACGTTCCGTCACGTCCACAGAGACGAACGATTTTTGCAGATTTTCTGTACAAGTCGAAAAAGTGCTGCGTGAAGTATGCTTGTTGGAATTGGTAGCATCCACGTTGATCATATGTTTGCTCGAGTATTATTGTATGACGGTAAACACCAAGAGGATGACTGTACTCATATTAACGATATATTTAAAGAGCTTGTACTTTTAGGAATGGGAAAATAATGATCCGATCGCAACTCTGACATACTTCATCTTGTTGATTTCTTTCACTTTTAATATATTTATATTTTGCTATATCGGAGAGTTGCTAGTTGATCAGGTTCGTTATTCCAGATTCTCTTATCGTTTGTTACTAATAATTGAACTTTAAATGATTTGCATAAAATTCTTTATATCGAACTATGCTTATAAATTTTATAACAGTGCAAGAAAGTCGGAGCTGCATCATACAACGTCGAATGGTATCGTTTACCAAAAAGTATTAGCCTCGGTTTAATTTTATTGATAGCGATCTCAAATTATCCACCAAAGATCACTGCTGGAAAATTATTTGAGTTATCTCTTTTAACGTTTGGTAGTGTAAGTATTATTTGAAAGTTATTTTTTTTTTAACGCAAAATAGCTACATATTTTATCAATTCATGAATTTCAGGTGCTTAAGACGTCTCTCATTTATCTTAACTTAATACGGACGATTACAGATTAAATTGCGTAATACGAAACAGGTAAATTTACTTTTTAGAATATAACTTTTACGTACAGACATCGAGTTAAATGAATGTAACTGATCAAAATTGTCCAACTGTACTATTATTTATAATAAATTTAAATGTATAATAGAACCAGTAATTTAACGCTAAAATTCTCACCATTGAAAGGCGGTCCTTTTACTCTGTTACTATAATATCGTCAATAATGAAAGATCTGGCTAATCCATTCGTTGAATCGTGGTAAGACTCCGCCCTCATGCGTCGTACAGATGCGCATATTGTAAAGTTGATACTCCGACAAGATGGCGATCCAAGAACATTTTTCCATCATGGCGATATCTTTGTTAATTATCGATCGATAATCGAAGGTACATCTAAAATATAGATTTACATATCTAATTAGATATAATAAACGAAATGTAATGAAAAAATATAAGGATAAAATGAATCGATACGATGCTTTTTAAATTTAGATTTTTTTATTTTTTTTTTATTTTAAATTAAGACTTTCATATCCTATCGAATGTTTAATTACGTATATATATTTTATTCCAACTTTTGAAAATTCACACGAGAAGAAAGTACGCACCCTGTGCACCAATCAATGATCGTATTTCAACTGATGTATTCACTCATTGGTGCGTTGGAAAACTTCGAGATATTCGATATAAATCTCGAAGAACTCACGTGGCATCTAGCAGAAAATATTGACGTTACTAAATATTTTAATTAACTCTGATGAGATTGGATGAGTGTATGAATCATTAAAAGAGAAAAAAATGTAGTATATAACGTGCGTTTATTTAAATCCGAATTTTTATGTGAATTATTATGATAAAACATAGTAATACAGAATATGCATTTCTCTCTATGTTATGTGCGTGATCTCTGTTTGTACTATGAAGTCTTATTACGCATTGTTTAGGCATGTGAAATATTTGTTTTATGAAGCAACGTAACAGCTAAAGTCGAAAACATAATCTTAATATCATTTTATATTATATACGAATGTATGGGTCCTTTGCACTACTTGTCTTATGTTGTCATTCGACAGCAATCCTCCTTATTTTTAATCTTCATCAGTAAGTATTTAATAAATAAATTAATAAAAAGTATACAAAGTAGAAAACTTTATCTTTTTTTTTGTTTCTATTATTATAGGTAATGTATACTTTGGAAGATCGTATTGTATTTCTTTGTAAAAAAATATAAATCTAAAATGTCAGAAAAACAAACAGTGGGAGGTATTCCGGTCGAATGCTTGACAGGAGAATTGGGTGCTATATGGTCAGGTTGGCGTATACTAGGTGATCGAGAAGTTGTCAGAGAAGCTTCTGCTAAAGGTACTCATATAAATTTAGCTTATAAATATCTGGCATTTAGAAAGAATTGTAGCTTGGACAAAGCGAAAAGTTATTTCAATGAAGAAGTGGAACTTTGGATTCGAGAATTAATAAACAAATGTCAAGTTTATAGAGCTTCTCATATTTTAAAAAATATGGTATGTTAAGATCGTTGGAATATATCTTACTTTAATTTTATCTAATCATAGTTTAATATTTATATATTGTATTATGATTACTCTAGGGAAAAGATCCAACCAAGTATATATTTGAAGTTTGTATTAAATCTAAGGAACCTGTTTTGAGAGATTACTTAGCAAATTATATGATAAATAATAATGGTTTTGATGATGCGCAAAAGGAAGCATGGACTATTATACAAAGTATTTTACAGTATGAAAAAAGATACATGTAAGTTTGAATTATGAGATTAAGTGTATTAATGTACATGCGTTTTAATATGATATTAATTTCTTACAGGCTTGAAAATCTATTCGGTAGTACAATATGTATAGAGGACATGATAAATTTACCAGAAAATATTAAGCAAGTATTATGTACGGAATTATATATTCAATTATTTGACCCAAAATTGTTAAGAAACATGACAAATAGTGTTGTATGGAACTGTTTGTTACTATATAATAAGATTGATACAATTAAATATTGGATTAATAAAAGATATAATACTAATGTGATAGTAAAAGAAACATATGCAATTGATGAAAATTTAAGAGATTTGATTGATAATCTTACTATTACTTCTGAAATGATTGAACAGATAGATCTCTCAGATGCTAATAATCTTATAAAAGATTTGACAAAGAATCATTTATGCAAGTATGTATAAGAAACTATGTTAAATACCAGATTAAATCTATATAAAAACTAATACTATAAAATGTATGTAATCTTTTAGGTATGGGATATTTACCAAAACAGAACAAGATAATCTGAAATTAATGCTAGCAAGAATATTTAGTAGTCAACACACATTACAAGATTTTGAAAAAATATTATCTTATGAAAGTTGCAATATTAATAAAATTGAATTTTTGGAGAACATTAATATAAATTATTATCTTGTGCAACAAAATTATAATGTAGAGACTACATCAAAAGTAAAGAACTTATATAATATTCTAAATAGAATGAGTAATCCGCAATGTGATATTTTAGATACAATAACTGATGCAGTACTTCAGAATATTCATTATATTTCTGATAACTTTACTGACTTTTTGAAAGAAAATTATTTAATTTCTTTTGCATTAGTTTTTTTACAATATTGCAAGATAGATACTATATCAAGTTCTATAAATAAAAATATAGAATTTACACATGACAATTTCAAAAATATGTTAAATAATAAAGGTGGATTACAAATAGGTGCTAATACTGTGCCATACGAAATTCTTTGCAATACACTAGAATATATACCGATCGTACGATGTATTATCCAAAATCGATCAAAGGAAAATGATATTACAATGTATGAACTGTTAGATGGTTGTCAAAACTTTACTGCAAGGCTATTCTTTAAATGGAGGTATAATAATGGACCAATACCCCATTTTTCAAATGAAAGTTTAGCTAAGAAATATGGATATAAAGAAACATTAACATATGCTTATTATCTAAAAGAAGGAAGACCCAATATGGCTTTATATACGCTTAAACATCCACAAGGCAAATCTCTTGGAACTATCTCTTCTAGAATGTGAGTTACTTTTTTTAAATTTGTATTCAATCCAAAAATAACTTTTACTTTTTTATTTCAGGAAGTGTAAAGCAGCTTTCTATGCCCATAGTTTTGCTTTAAAAAATTTAAATAATTCTGAGATAATCTGTAGCTGTATTTCATTTCTTGAAATGTTAGGAATCAATTCTGAAATTTTGAGATTACACGTTAGTGCAGCAGATTATGTCCAGAAAACTCTTAATATTTCTATTGGTAATATTACTTACATAATTATTAGAAGAAATTGATATCTAAAGTACTTTTAATGTTGTAGGACATCTACTGGAATCTATTATGTTTAAAAATCAAAATAATTTGCAAACTATAATGTTATATTTGGAAAACAGTTTCCAATCGTATCTAAACGATAATGTAACCAATGAAGTGACTCTGTTTTTCGATGCATTGAAAACTTGGAAGTTTATAGTACAATTTGCAAGGACTCATGATTTTTTTTTACCTGATACTCTTCTAAAATACTTAGCCCAAAAAGATTTATGGTTTGAGTTTATATTGGTGGGACATTTTTTTGCTTATTCTACATCCCAAGTATGTATTTCAAATTTCTTTAAATCCAATAAAGAAGTTAATATAAAAAACACTAATCTTAACTCTGTTATAGATTTTAACACTTGCAAAAGAATTTCAAAATATAAATATACGTGAACATTTGTTAACCTGTTTGAATACAGAGTCTACAAGTGTTTTGTTACATTCCAAGTATGAGACAAAATTAAAGTCCAGAGATGTAAGACAATTTTTATATTGTAAGATTGGATTAAAGCAAAATGTATGAATTAATATTATATTTGCCATAAGTTAAAATAGTATTGTATTCAATCTAAAATTTACATTTTTTGTAGGAAGTACCTTTATCTTCCAGTGCATCGTCTTCATTAACAGATAGTAGCAGCTGCAATACATATTCAACTGCATCTGAAAAAATTTCATTTGCTGATAATATATTTTCTTCGGACGATGATTTATGGATGACATTTTTAAAGTGTCATCATAGTCAGGATCCACCTGGTGCATTATTACATGTATCTCATATTACTTTAAGACCTATATTGATTATTTTGGCAACTTGTTATGAGGTATCGTATAATCTATTCCAATCTTATACTTTATATAAATTTACTAATTTTATTTCTTTTAGCCATCATTAACTGCTGCATATTGCTATTCCTGGATGGTAATATCTACAGCAAATAAAAGTATTCTCTCTGATTATGCAGAATGTCTAGATCAGATAATGTGGCCAGCTAATAAGGTGTTAGAATTGATACCAAGATTAGTATCTTGTGGATACGTTTGTACATTAAGTAGAGCATTCAAAATTTTCATGCCTGTAAGATTGCATTTGTAACAATCATAAATTATTTCTTAATATCATGATTATATTGTTATTGAATATTGTAGGACAGCATATTAAATCCATTTTTCGAATTCCTTTTACGGTGTACAAATTATGGAGAATTCAAGGAGTGTCAAGAATACTTGAAGGACTTTAAAATACAATCTTCAACACTTATATGTAGTGTATGTTAATACTATTAAGATATTAAATTGAAATATCTCCAGTGCTAATAAATAATAAAATTTTATCTTTTTAGAAAATTGTTAATTGGGAATCAGTTGATGACACGTACTTGAAGAATTTTTATTGGGTTGCATTGTTAGTTACAAAATGTATTGTAGTGGCACTTGCTCATAATTTTCGAAGTACGCAGTTACAGATACATTTCTTGAGTTCTCTATCAAAGTGCAATTTTCATTGTGGATTGCCAGGTAATAAAAAGTAATAATTTATAATAACACAAAAGATAATATCACGGATTAAGATAATTTTGTTTTCAGTTGACATACCCAATTTTCAAAACCTTTTAAACATTACAAAGGTTTTGTTGAAAACCGAGATTACAATGAATTTTGCAGCCTTCACTGTGACAGACAATGTATATTGTTATGACCAAGAAATCAATAGATGTATTGATCGTTTGGTAGAACTTAAAGATTATATCAATGCGTTACAAATATGCAGTATAGCAGCAAGAGATACAACAGAAATAATACTTGCTCAGGTATATTCTTTAATAAATTCTTTTAATTTTAGCCTAATAATCGTATATTATAGAATAATATTTATGAAACAATTGCTTTCAGTATCGTAATGAATTTGAACATCATGCAAGTACTAAAAGTAAGCTAGAAAAATCGTTTTGGAAACGATGTACAGATGATTTTAAAAAATATAATGTGCCATCTAAAAAGGTAGCAGAGTTTCTAGTTGAGCATGCTGAAAAAGTTCTTTCTCACAAAGAAAGGTATATATGATAAAGAATATTTATAAGTGGATTATATATAGATTATTATTATTATATTAATATCTAATTTTGAACAGATATGAAGTATTGAAGTTTGCTTTTGAAACATTGAAAGAGAGTCAAATAGAGCAACAGACTATTGATACCTTAGAAATGGCTATGTGGAAATCATGTATTTTAATAGCTCCTAATAATGTTTTATTAGAATATGAGGGAGAAATCTTACAAAAATTAAAAACTGAATTACTGTCAGGATTGAATAAGTTACAAGTTACATGCACTTTAGCTGATGCTAATGAAACTAGTGCTGCTGAATATTTAATTAATAAATTAATAGATGCAGGCAAACTTGATCTTGCCTTGAGGATTAGTACAATATTTAATTATAAACATAGAGTAAGTATTATTATTTGATATTATAAAATAATCATAGACAGTAAATTCGTTTTTTATTCAGGATTTGCAAGTATTAATGCTGTGTTTAAGTTTGGCAGAAGGAGAATTATCATATACAGAATTAACATTGCAACAAAAATATTTTCTCATCGAAGGTGATAAATGTGTACCACAAAAATACAATATTCTAAAAAATCGTGGACTTCAAAAACTATCATCGACATCGTCGTGTAATTATATCATCCTTTATACTATTGTAATTTATTGTATATATTTTAATTTATGCACACGGTCTCCCGTTTAGCGACATAACAAAATGTTTTAGGAAAAAGTAAAAAGGTATCAAGGAAAATGAACTAATGTAAATGTATTTCCTTTTTCAGTGAATACAATTGGTATAGAATCCGGTAAAATAATCGACGTAAAAAGTACTCCTGTCCGACAGCATCAAATCGAATGTATGTCTGTGTTAGAAAAATTAATGAAAACACTTCGTAATGGGACTGATATAGGTTCTAGAATATTTTTATGTTATAAGCTTGCAATACGATTAGGAAAATCGTACCAGTCGCTAATAAAATTAGACGAACCCGTTCAACTTTTGCAAGAAGTAACAGATAGTAACATTGATAATAAGTTTGAGACTGCAAATGATATTATAATAGCGTATAAAATTAAAAGCAATGAAATAGCATTGTTTTTAACGCAAAATATTGTAGAAAGCATTACCAAAGCAATAGAAGGTAAATGAAAAAAACAAATTATTTTATTTCTAAACTTTTATGTTACGTTATAACAAAAAAAAAATTAAATTAATTTTTTTAGAAAAACAAGATGATTCAATAACAATGTGGGGCTGTCCTTTAGATGCAAGCTTTCATTTAATAATGGAATTGTGTAGTGATATTTCAATCTTAGGATTAAATCTTTTAGAAACAGCGAACAAGCTAATGGGCTATTCTCAAGGGGAAAAGAGAGATGGTAACATATATAGTGGCTTTCATAATTTTTGGACCAATCGTTTTTTTTTTTTTTTCTTTTTTACTGTATAACTTCTACATGAAACTAAGTTAAAATAGTTAAACCAAGAAAATGGAACAATAAATTTCGATAATATTGCCACTATTAAACATCAAAACAATCGATATTTTACAATTGTTTCTGATTATGCTTATAAGTTATTTATTTTTTGTCCAAAACTTTCGTCTGCATGCTACTCTGTTAACATACAGTAGCTTTCATAAACTAATTCCTCATGGCTGACTTAAACACGATATTTCAGTTTCAACTTTAAAGACAATAGTAGAATTGTTAATCAGGTCTCACGATTGTTTTACTGCTTGTTGTAATATGGAAGGAATAGCATCTATATTACGAAAATGTCAGAACATTGCAAATACTCTGCAATATCGCAAGTATTGGACATTATTGGTAAATCATTTATCTTAATTTCGTTAGTTCGAAGATCTAACTTGAAAAAAAAAAAAAAAACGAGAAATCATAAAATCTTAATAATGCTTTTTCTCAGGTTCGTCTCGTAACAGGGGTTGGTCGCTTCACGGAAATGAATTATATTTTCCAAATATTAAAAGAGAACGATCAATTTGAGTTTTTACTTGGGAAAGGCTTACACAAGGTATACGCTAGATAATTATATGCCATTATATATCTTATTCTTTGTTATAATCTTTTTAATGAAACAGGTGTCCGGTCTAAAAACAGCATTACTAGAGTTTTTAAAACGTAATTGTCCAGAAAATAAAGAACTCTTTACTTTAGTAGCATTACACTTTCGTCTTTACTACGAAATCGCTTTAATGTGGGAAAATGAAGCGAAGGAAGCAACGAAGGAACTTATATCCGATTTGACAAGAGAACATGGAAAAGCAGCGGGTCCTTCTCAAACCGAGTTGAAATTAATTAAAAATGAAAGTGTACAACAAAAACTGGAAATAATAGTAATGAACTTTACTCACGCAGCGCAATATTACTTACAAGTAAGACACGAGATTTTTTCCTTTCTTTCTTTCCTTTTTTTTTCTTTTTAATCTTCTTTTAACGTGTTTTTCTATCCTAGGATAATAAATTACATCTTGCAAACAAGTGTTGTCAACAAGCGCAACTCGTTGCTCTGCAAATCGCATTACTTGGCACAACTTCGAATCAATATACGATATGTATCTTAAATTTAAAAAGCGATCAAATCGATAAAATTCTTTGCGAGACGTTAAATTTTCAACAAGCTCTTATAGTTACCGGCGCTTATAATCATCATCCAGATTGGGCAAATATTATTTATAGTCACTATATTCTTAACGGGGAGATAAAGTACCTGAAAGACTTCGCTACGGTAATAAAGCTTTCATCTAATGTAGTTGAAGACTGCGCGCGTAGGTACGTTTATACGATTAATATTTCTATGTCTATCTTTTGTCATACAAAACATTTTTTTATTAATTTCATTAATTTTGCATTTTAGATATAGATCCGAAAAAAGTCTTACTTATGGTATGAAAAATAATATGAAAACATTAATATCCGAATTGGTAGACGTCGAATGTAAATATATGTTAGCAAGCCAATTAGGATTTAAGGAAATCGTTGAAGTTATACTCAATAGTCCTGCTACAGCTGCTTACCTCAAAGATACAGTATGGAAAAAGGGTTACAAGGCATCATGATTAACGATGATACATTCCATTTATAATGTATTGATTGCATTAATTTTTATATTGGAATGAAGAAAAAAAGAAAACAAAAGACAAGTCATTAGAAACGCAAGTCTTGAAACGTATAAAAACTATATATTTTGCTACGTCGATCCTGCTACAATATAAAAAATAAATTGTATTTTTTATATAACGTTACAATGGTCTTCTCGGGATAATCCTATCAATTGACATGGCTTATTTAAAAAAAAGAAAGCCTGTCAATTTTCATGTCTTTCCAGATATATAGCATTAATCAGATTTATTTTAAATAAAATCGAAGCTATTTCGATACGATTTTATTTCTTAATTTATCGATCAATCGTTATCGAATAATCGACTATCAAGGGAAGCTCCAATCACAAGACTTTTCTAAAAACTTTCATGAATTGATTAAAACGGTTTATGCACAAGTACACTTCCAAAAAACGTTTATATATAGTCGGAGAATTAAATTCGGATGTACAACGCCTGGATGCATATATAAGAAATTGTGAAAAACTGTACGAGCAAAAAGCGGCGAGCAAAAAGGTATCGAGACGTCGGATGACGTTACGGGAATGCATCGATCGTTTGATGGAATCTATTGAGAGAGAAGAATTAAAGAAAAAAGAAGGTAAGGGTACACAAGTATTTCGTATTTACAAAAACCAATAAAGGTAAAAATTCGATATTCATCAGCGTTCGAGTATCTAGAAGCATCAAACGAAGCCATGAAAAAAACTATTTCAAAATTACAAGATTCTGTAAAGAGTTATCGAGAAAGCATGCGCGCGGAATTTCAGAAGTTGGATACCCTGAATACCGAGCGACTTTTAAATCTTGATCCAAAATTATTTTAATCTATTTCAAAATTACAATAGTCTTAGCAAAAGTCTTACTTTTATATACGTATACCTATATCTAAAACAATGTACATATAATAAATATATATATATATATCCGCGTCTAAATCACCAGATGAATTAACTCGAGACCGTAAATGAAATTAATTCCAACGAACATCCGCGTTGGAGTAATTTCGATAAAAAAATATATAACAGAATTTAATTAAAATAAATAAAAATTATCATGGAAATAATCATTATTATAAATATTAATTAAAATTAACGCGAGCTATATCGGTCGTGTATATTTTTTATCTCACATAGAAATGTTGGTTTTTCGTTGATCTCCGTTGATAAAAAGATAATAATTGAAAGAACTTTGAAAGTACGGATTTTTATATACGTAAAAAAGATGGGAATGCATAGAACGCGATAGGAATATACACGTAAGTTTCGTTTATTTTGCGAAAAATAGAAAAGGGAGAGGCTGGCTCGTTATATCTTACCCTCTTACCGCATTACGTCTTCCATGTCGCTTTTCAGGAAACCAACCCCTCTCGATAATTTTCCTACTTATGGGATTAATCTCTATACGATGCAGTGAGATGGGTTTTCGATAGATCGATACGGCAGCTGACATGGGCACGCGCTTCTAAGCCGCTTATACCGATACCTCCGACGGACACAGATTTTTGCGCTTTTTTGGAAAATCCTCTCGTCCGTCTAATCCGACAGGCACAGAAATTGCTAATAATTTCGCAGGAATAAGGCGATAATTGATTTAAAAAATATGGATGCCATCAACTTCCTTTTATATTTCGAAGCTACAACGCAATCCTTTGCGACATGCTAAAAGAACATCGAACGCAAATCCGATTATTTTTTTTCCCCTCTTATCATCGGAATTTCCTCGAAAATCGAATTTACGTTAAAATTAACGCCAAGTTGTTTCTTACTTAATCTTTGATGAAAAAAAAGGACTATTAGAAAATAAATTCCATGGTAGAATTTTTACGTACGAGTAAAAGAGAATGAGAAAATGTGAAACGCGATAGACGTAGGTTTCGTTTACTTTGCGATAGATATAGAATATTCCATATTCCGATCGAGTATTCTATGTATACGAATCATCTAAACTAACTTAATTTCGAAGTGTAGAAATATAACTCGTAGTTCCTTTACGATGGGAGTTCGAAACGAGTCGTGGAATAAACGAACGAAAAGGCTGCGGCGTATGTACGCAAACGTTATAATTCTGAATTATGGTGCATATTTTACGAGAGATTACTAGTGGTTTACAAATGAGTCTCATATATCGACGGATTATAGCCAGCTTCATGTACAATCGAAAGAAAACTACGGGACCTGAGTAAACAAGGTATACCTTATGACGATGATGGTCCGTTGGGAAGAACGTTTGGTAAGACTAATCGTAATAACAACACATTCGCCTATCCGTATGTACATATGGACAAAAATGTGTCAGCTGGAGGTCGTCTCATCTTATACTATTATTATTTGTTATTGAAATATCCTTTCTTCCTCGTATTCTCGTATGTTTTGTTTATCGTTAATCTCTGTTAGAACACGATTAAACCTACATCGACACGTTGGACGAGTACGTCGTAATGGTAAGTCTGAATATAATATTTGAGTTTAATTTGATAATATAAAAGTTTCTCATCAAAAAGACACGCGCATCGTATAAGGATTTTACAGATAAATAATGTTTTCATTAGAAATTCGTATAAAATTTTGTATAAAATTTGTAAGACGAATAATGATTAGTGGACCACGTTACTCAAATTCCTAGATTAGCGATCTACGCTTAAAAGGATTAGAATTAAACTTTAGATAGAATTTCTAATAATAAATTTAGTTTCCTTGTTTACTATCGATCGTCGTACTTCCATTATCCTACTAATTGTAAGAGCGGAAATGTGATCGATGGAAAATTAATTATTGGAGAAGCACAGCATCCCTAAGCTGTATCCCTAAGCTATATACTGCGGTGTATATAATATATTCTCTTAGATCGAATAACTGCATTATCTTCGCCCATAATGCGCGAACAAATGAACGAGTAAAGAAAGAAGAAACGAGTTAAAGTAGATCGAAGAAATAAGAGGAGGGCTCGTAAAAAAATGAGACAAACGACAAACAACAAACAAATAACGGAAATTTTATCCCCATGGATAGAGCGAACGATGATGGGGAGCATGGGAGACGAAAGAGCATGTCGTACGGGCTTTCAGCCAGGACAATTTATCGCGAAGTAAGCATCGCGTAACTAACGCACCGTGACTAAAGATGAGTTTTGCGCGATACTCGACTCCACTCGAACACAATATCGAGATGCTTCACAAGAATGGTGTTCCACTGTCATTCGAGTCTGCGTTAATAAAGGGGGCTCGAATATTGTCAACGTTGAGAACGATTCGAGACGCGTTAAAGGTATCCGCTAGTTGAAAGGGAGAAAAGTTAAGTAGCCTTTAGAGTTTAGCTAGTTCCGAGACCTCTTTGCCAAAACCAAATAGAACTTTCTTTCACTGGTTTTCACTGGTATCGATGATAATGCCGAAAAGAAGCGGCTTCTTCGAGATCGATAGAAAAAGGTGAAACTTTCCGAGAATCTACCGTCGCCGAGCTAACGAACTTATTTCTCGACGAAAATGAAGTTTCTGTGTTTTTACTTAGTGTATATAACAATGAAACTCGGGACGAGAAGAAAAGTCGATTGAAAGGAATCGAAGTAGAGACATGGAAAAAAATATCTTTACTTTTTTTATCATTTCTATTCGATTACATCTCGAACTTTTACAATTGCTTTTAAATCTACTCATCGTAATTCGCGTTTCAATTCGGATAAATTACACAACAACGAGAAGATAATTTTTCTCGTTGCGATATGCATACTTCGCGATATTTCTTTTCTACAACGGATGCAAGGACATTCTTCTTTTTTTTTTCTTATATTTCTTTTTTCTCTCTTTTTTTAGATAATCTATAGACGGATACTTGTGCTCATAAATCAACTTAACAAGTTCACGATCTTCAAAGTTTATCTCAGACGTCACATTCTTCCTTGGATCTGAGAAAGAAGCCTACGTTTTAACATTGTGCCATAAATAAAAACGGATCGACGGACCTTTTATAAGGTAACCTTTTCACGCAAAAGAGATATATCGACGATCGGAGTATGCGTTAATTGACCATATTACGTCATACACAAGCACCTTACGTTCCTACGTAACTTAATAATAAACTCCGGCTCTAACAAATAACTTAAGTAGAAAACTGCTACTCGAATCGATAATGAAAGATAGATAATGATAGGTAGAACGCTTTACGTTGTATTCATTTGAAAGTTTTACCGAGCAAATTCTGTCGTGATTTCCTTATCACGAAACAATCGGGACGAAATGAAATTTCTATTTTCGTTCCACGAATCGTATAAATCGACCAAGCGACTTAACTTGCCGTCCTTATCCACTTTATTTTCACTTTCTATTACTTATTCCCTATCCTTGCTATTATCAAATAATTTTTTGATGAAAATTTCCGTTCTTTCATTCGTTTTCCGACGAGTCAATTTTAATAATACTTCGAAGAGATACGATATCAGGAGTGATAGTAAGTAAGTAAGTAGATTAGATACTCACTGTGCATTTAACGAGCGGAACGATTTGTTGCGTGGGACGATCGTATGACGTTGGAAATCGTTTCGAACCATCGATAAATCACTCGTGGTTATACCGAAAATCTCACGTAGAAAATGACTGGATTCGAATAAACGGCGATCGATCGATCGCCGAGAAAAGGTTCCCGTCTATTATTCGATCAATGCGATTACAAACTATTGACTATTCAAAGGGAACGCGTCGTACGTTCGTCGCCATCGCATTAGCAGTACCTGTTTTTGTTAGGAACCACGAGAGCCTCTTGTCGAGTTTTGGGCGGTGTCGGGCTATTACCTAACTAACACGGAACGTTTCGCCGACGGGGAGAACGTGAAAAAGACAGAGAGAAAATATACGTATATCTATCTCTCTCTTTCTCTCCCTCCCTCTCTCTCTCTCTCTCTCTTCTTCTTCTTTCTTGCTGTCACAAAACGACACCTGGATTTCAGTCACTTGGAAAATTGCCGGAAAATTGCCACAAAAAGCGATATTTTATTCCTTTCGGTTGCACGCGGCTACATTTTCGGTCCTGTTTACGAGCTTTTATAGACTCATGTCTTTCGATGACAACGCTAAGTCACACCTGGTCGAAGAATCTACGATCGTTCTCGATCGTTTTCGAAATATGTGCTTCTTTTTTTTTTCTTTTACGTTCGATCGAAATTGAAAAACTCATTTAAATATTTTTTCTAACATCTCCTAATGAACAAATCGAGTTTACTCGTTTCCTCCTCCATACAGAAAGTTAGGACGGATGAAAAGAAAATTAACTCGAGGCTTCGTCCACGTCGCGATAATGCAATTTTCACATAGCACAATACAAACTAGACGACGTATTCTTAATCGAGAGACGCGTCTTTCGTTGGTTATTATCGTGGCACGCGTATGGAATTGTTCGTCGGCACGTGGTCTTCGGAAGTCGAAGGGAAGTCTGGACGAACCAAGTTGCCTTATAATTTTCGTTCATTGTCCGTCGGAGAGGTTCACTCCGTATTGCGTCCGACGGTAAAAACCTTTCTACAATAGCTTTATAACGGTATTAGCGAGGAAGCATCGCTGTGTCGTCATTACCACGCTTCGGACGCAACCCTAACTAGGATGAAGTTCACGAAGTTCGCAAAGTTCGATAAAGCTTCTTTCAGAAGACGAAGAGATTCACGATCTTTGCTTTATTTTCTTTTTTTCTTTTTAATAGGATCGACAGAGATTTTGCAAGGGTTAGATGACTTTGTGAAATAGTTATTCGATGTCATATTGACGATGCTTAGTCGATATAAAACGAAAAATAACGAAGGATAACGAAGGTAATAGAGGTAGTCTTTGGCACCCCTTTCCCATGGTCCGTGATGAATTTCTAACGCGTACCGACCGGGGACCCACTGAAATTTCGAACGAATAGAATAGATCCAAGCCACTGCTTCGTCATTCCGCATTCATTTTTTCTTCGCGCGTATGTATGAACGAACGAGACAAAGTTTAAGCTAGTTTACTGCAGCGCGTGATTAAATACATCGCTCGACAGTTAAATTAGGTGATTAAGGATTTAATTGATAACTTCTTTGATGACGAAACGTTTTACTTGTGTATACCTATATATACGTATATAAATGCTGAATCGAGTAATTCATTTTTTATAGAGCCGTGACAAAACTAATATACGGTTCCAACTTTAAAATTGCAACGAAATGATAAATATCTACGATCCTTATTGTTTCAGAACCATTTTCTCTCGGAGTTTTAGCATGATAAATTATATTCTTTCTATTTCCGCTTAAATCCTTTTGATGATCATAATTCACTTTCCTCTGGCAGCCGAATAAAATATTACAAAAATTGCAAACTTTACGGTATAATCCGCTTTCAGCGATTCAAGAAAACGCGAGTCTGCTTTTCGTATTTTCGTTTTCTTATATCTTTCTTCCGCTTCTCTTGCCGCTTCTGTTTCCATTTCTTGACATTTATCGTTTGAAAAAAAAAGAAAGCATCAAGTATCTATTTCGCATTTTGTCGGAATTATACGTTGGAAACTAATCTGAGGAAAGAGAATAAGAAAAAGAATAAAAATGAGAAAAGGTAAGAAAGGTAACTGGTAATAAAAGCGATTAATGATCCATAGATGGTTATGGGCTAATGTTGCTGTTCGTAGAACTCCCACGCGGAATTTTAAAGTTCGACATTTTCGGCTGGTCGTAATCCACGTCCGCGGCATTATTCTTGTGTAAAGGTAAATGCGCTTATACCGATCTTTCATTCACGATCGGCCGACTCCTCGAGCGTTTCGTCTGCCGGTAGTTGCGCCTTTCACGATACTCTCACGAGTGTTCAAAGCTCGCGTAGTAAAGTGTACGGGAAGGAGAAGAAGGAGGAGGAGCAGAAGCTGGAAAGGGCGAAAGGGAAAAAGAAAGAGAGAGAGAGAGAGAGAGAGAGAGAGAGAGAGAGAGAGAGAGAGAGAGTGAGGAAGGGAGGGACAGAAAGAGAGAGGGAGAAGAGATCGTTTTCAATTCATCGTAGCCAACAAACCGTGCTGTATCCGTCTTTTCCTCTCCATGACTGCAACCATTACCAAGAGAGGTATCCATAGCGCGTGTCAAAACAGAAATACTAAGGCCGAGAATCAAGGAAAGTATGAATGAAAGTAACGAGTGAAGTATGAAAGGAGGAATGGAGAAACGAACCGCGAAAGGAAAGTGAATGATGAAGGTCGGTCAAATAAGAGAGAAAGATTGGCCAGGGAGCTAAAAGCGAATGGTATGCTTTAGCGCACGGGCCAACGTGTGCGTAACTCACTGAAATTATCGAATGATACACGCTAAGTTGATCCTGACAATACCGTACGAAACAATACTTCGACAACAAAGGGCCATCGATGCGAACCAGATTCGAACCTAACTAATCCATGAATTTCGTGCTGTTCGAGCGAGCCGATTCATTTTACGAGGACGAGTTGTTTCCATGTTCTTTCTTTTTTATTTATTTCTTTTTTCGTTATCTTTATTTTGGTAATTCGCCAGATCCTTTCGCTTATGATTCTACATAACGAGAAATTCATACGTAATTGCAAGTCTTTATAAATAATATTAAACGTAACATGTTTTATAACAAAAAGAAATAAGTATCAAGGGACGACGAAGAAGCTTATGGAAAGATAGATGTTGGATGTAGGAAAAGAGAAAAGAAAAGAAGAAAATCGAAGATACGTTCGTCGTTCGAATTGAAAGGATTGAACCATATGTATGGCAAAGGATGCTGAGTGAGGAAATACAGAGTTGTGATCGATCGTTGTGCAAGATATTCATCCGGATATATATATATATATATATATATATATATATATATATATAGAGGGAGAGAGAGGGAGAGTCTAGGTATAAGAAAATGAACGTGTACCCATATGGACGATCGGTAATATACATATGTATACACCTATCTATAGGAAGTAAAGGATAAAGGATTTTCGCGATAATCTCTGTTCTCCAGACGTTGCCGTTCAAATTATCCGCTCGAAGTGATACGAAAAGGATCGATTTGAAATCGTATTTGCTATTCCCATGATTGCTATTTCTTTAGCCACTGTCGCAGCCAACCACCGTCGTTCTTTTCTTTTTTTTCGACAAAGTTTCCCTTTTATGAATGACCGATTGGCGTGGGTCGCGAGTCTCGAACGGGATATTCCTTTGTGTCAGTGCATTCTCTTCAATGAATGTACTTCTTCGCCGGGTGAAATGAGCCGTACCGATTTTTTGGTACTACTTGCCTGAGATGCGTCCTTTCGACGAACGGAGCGGAATCGCGCGCGGGGACTACTGCAACGGAAGAGAGAAAAGGATAGACTCGAAGAATATGAAAAACATTCGAGGGTGGATTCGAGAGAAAGAGAAAAAAGAATAAGAAAAGTTTGTCGTAAGACGTCGATCACGGTGTGTACACACGAATCCTTTTTACGAGAGCCCCTGAGGAATTTTCTTCGATATCTTATTCGATTCCGTCGAAGGATCGTCCTCGGGACGATGCGTCTTCTTTTACCTAGGCGTGGATATACTACCCGATATACTCGGTATTACCACGGGCTACTCGAGCCAAAAGTATTGAAAGTGGCTTCGACGAGATGCTCGATAGAACCCTTCGATAGTTACTCAAAGAAACACAGAGAAAGATGTCTATTGTATCGAATTCGATCGTTCTCTTATTCTTTCCTCGATACATACTTTCCTTCTTTTCTTCCTTCCTTCCTTCCTCTCTTCTTTCCATTTCCTTCTTCAAATGCTTCTAAGAAATAAAATTGATTTATCCGTTAAGACAGTGGCACTAGACTCGAAATACGAACTCTTTCGCATATCTTACGAAAAAAATTAGATTTGTTTTATCATTAATCTTCGATCCTTTTAATATCAACCTGAAATCTCTTAAAAATCTCTCGTTAAATATTTAAATCACTTGGAAATAACTCATATTTTATTTCATACCTTGAAGTGAAATTTCTCTCTCCTTGATAAATGATACGGCAAGATTAAAAATTTCATGAAACTTTCAATAGAGTCTTTCAATTTTTCGTATTACTCTTGAATAAATAATAAAAGCGAAATATTAAACTTACATACACATATGTACCTTTCGAACTCTCCAAGGACCTTCTTTCTTTTTCTTCTTCTTTGCTTCATATCTTTGTATAAGTTTGTTTAAACTTTTGACTTTCGCAGCGAAGCTTCTATGTATTGACAAATATTTAACCAGTCTTGAAGCTCGTGGCTGTTTTTGTTTATGCGTCGTGAACTTTTCTCTTTCCATCTCCGTTTTTCGTGTCATTGATACGCCACGTCAATGTAATCGTCTTGTGCAATATGTGTTTTAAGCTTTCTCTCTCTTTCATGCACATACACGTAAAAAATTATGTGTAAACGCCGTAGAATATGTAAACAGCTTGTTTCTTTATTGTTTCTTTTTCGTTTACAAACGGAAAACTTGCGAGCAAACAAAAACATTATATATTCGTTGCTGAAACACATTGGAGGAACGTATATTACGCACAATAACATCGATTTTACTACGATTCGACGCGTTATTTATTTCGACAAACAAGAAGTCTGACTTTCCGAGAAAGAAAAAATTAAGAAAGAAAAACAATCTCGTTATATTATATATGATATTAATACAATAAATCGTGAAACGTAAACGAACCAAGTGTCCTTAATGAAATGAAAATATAATATTGAAATACTCGATGACGTAATAACACAGAAATATAATGGTATAAGAAAATGGAAATCGTAGAGTTCTGTTTGTCCCTTCATCGAATAGCCACGCCTCGAAAGAGAGAACCGACCAATAGGAGAATAGTCGACCGAGGGTACCGATCGAAATTAAAATATCCTTCGCTAGTAATGACGTGAGATACGAGTAAGCAAGTACGATACCCTATGGTGAGCTTGTGTTTGTCAGAAAGCAGGGTGGTCCTATATTGCTACGAATCCCCTCTCTTTTTTCTCTCAACAAAGGGTTCTCGATCATGAACCCTCTTTTTCGTAAGTATGCCGGACATATGCACGGAAGGAGAAAAAGAGAGAGATTGTATTATTCACGAGTCGCTGGTAAGATAACACAAGCGTGATTTTTAATACGAGCCGAAGGAAGAAGGGTCCTCCTCCTAGTACGGCCCTTCCGTATGCTTTGGTAACATTGTAATGGGATTAGTCGTGTTATTAGGGGTTTCGAATCACGGCTGTGTTTTCTCTGTTCCTTTTTCATCGCTCCTTTTATACATCGCATAAATTCATAAGCGTAAACGAAGAGATTGCAAGAGTTGATTTTTCTTTCTAAAGAAACACGATGCTTCTGAAGGTCGATGTAATATTACCATAAAAGTATCTAGAAAATTAATTGGTACTACGAAACGGACCTAAATATCAAAAGAGCATTGTCCGATTTATTAACAGAGTACAATTGTAGGTAAACTAAATGGTAACAATTACTTAATTAACATGCTAGCAAGCAAGCAAACAATCGGCTACACTTACAATTAGTACCGAACTCACGTATTCTATGATACTTCACGCAAAGCTATTAGAAACTATTCGTGACACGTTAATTACTGTGCAAATTGTCAAAGACATTCTCCGTACTCGCACGTACGTACCTATAAGATATCCATAACTTCATTTTCGCTCCTCCATATACTTGGTTATACCTCGCACGGCTCGCTTAAATTGGCTAGCTGTCAAGTATATCGAGTTGCTTTTAGCGCAAATGAAAATTACATTCGGTTGAAAACGCGACCGAATACCTATACACACACATATATACATATATACATATACGTATTTGTGGTCCACGCCATGCAGACCATCGCTGATTTCAACTCATGAAAATTGCAACGAGAAAATGTTTCGTTTAACTAGGATTAAAACCATGTTTTGTTGAAAATACATATTGACTAAAAGAAAAAAAATAAATAAAAAGGAGACTGACGATCGAACCATATCTCAAAAGTTTTTTATTCTGTTCATTTTTTTTTTTGCGAGAATTTATCGGAATTAAATTAGTTTAAAAGCATATTAGGAAAATCCAGATTAATCTCGAAAAGAAAAAAAAAATACTGATCTCGTATACGTTAAATTGACTCGCCGAACCTGGGTCCTTCCGTTGCCGGTGCGGTTAAATCAAGCTACGAAATCTCATAAACGACGTACATGCTCATGACCTTACTTTACCTTACCTTACCTTACCTTATTTTACCTTACCTTATCTTACATACCTACATATATACTCCTCGTAGATGGAAATCTTTGAAAGGAGTACGGAAGTTCCTTGAAGATTCCAGAGAGTTGATTTGGATCTCTCGTGAATATCGATTCTCTTCGTGGAGCAGCGACGTCAGATTTCTCGCGTGATTGAATCTCTTTTGAGAAACGTACGTACATGTGTGTGTATGTGTGAGCATGTGTATATATATAAATATATATTGATTGACATCTCGCGTATGATTATCGTTTATCGCGATTACGCGTATGCGTGTATATACGAATACAAGCAAAGGATAAGAATAATTATCATATAGATCCACCCTGTCGTCTCTTCTTATTCAAAAAAGGCAAAACTTCCTAATTAATTCTCTCTTACTAATTCCCTATGTGCTTTGAAATCAGATCGTAGTCGTACACTAATGACTCTCTCTCTTTAAACTAACCAACTCTTTAAACGGACCAAGTACTATAGTATTCAGAATATTTGAGGACTCCTTTCATTATCTCGATTATCTGGCCTAAGATTACTTCGTGCCGATACTTAATGCGTTCGCGTGTTGATAAAGCTAAAAAGAAGGAAAGAACTCGTTGATCTTTTTACTCTTCCGTTGAGAAAAGATGAAAAGTCAGAGAAGGGACGAAAGCTTCTTTCTCTCGTTCTCCTTATGAAATGCAGCGATGAAAGAGTTCTCTAATAGAATAGAATAATTTAACTGTGAAATTGACAGTAATAACAGAGAACGGAGAGTACCGACGGAACGCATAAATGGAGCGACATTAACCGGAGATGAGGCTTCCTTCGAAAGGATTATCGAAGGTTTTCCTGTATCCTTCTCATAATTTGAATCCGTACCAAGATATACTAAAGTAATAATCCGTTGTACGAGCAGAGGTTAACAATAATAGAACGATGCACTCCGATGCCGTATAAAGTTTCGAGTAATATTAGCTACCACCCGTCAAATTGGTGCTGCCGAAAAAAGAAGAGTAAGGGAGAAAGGGAGGAAGGAAGGGAGAGAGAGAGAGGAAGAGAGAGAGAGAGAACAAGAAAATACCCTACTCATTGTCGTCCCTGGGGGACGATGTTCGGGATGATAGTTCGGGCGTACTTCGTTAGGGTGAAGTTAAAAGGGGGCACCCTCGTGAAAAGGGCGGGGCCCGATAGAAAGAGGGCCCCTCGAGAGAACCAACCCCTGGGTGGAGTTAGCAATCGGTATATATGCTCTGACAGGGGTGTCCGAGATGCAGAACTCAATGCATCGTCGCACCGTCGACCAGCCAGACGAACTTTTCAGGCTAAGTGTTACGAACTTATCGGGATATATCGCATTGTCGAGAAAAGTCAACGATATCGAAAAAAAAGAAAAAAAAAAAAACAGTGTAGCAGAATCAATGAACAAGCAAATCTCGTGAATTAAATCGTCGCGTCGCAAGATTCTCTAGTGAACTTCTCCAGGATTTTCTTTTTTCAACGAGATGTCTCGAAGTTTCCTCGTGGATTCTCTCATCGGCAACAACTCACCGCCGTCCTATCCGTTGCCTTATTACGGGAATCAATTGCCAAATTACATGTTCAACTTCTTCAATCTGGGATTAGGTTATCAACCAATTAGACCCGTTCCTAGAGCACCGGTGATGCCTGTGGCACCAGTTCCTATCAGTCCGTCGGCAAACGTGTCTTTACCTATACCTGGACAAAGTCCACCTTCTCCTCTAAACGTCTCGACCAGCAGACTCTCAGGTACGTTTCTAAACCTCTCTTAGATTAAATAGGACCACGTGTACAAACGTAGTCTGACCGATCAAAGATCAAAGTCTATCGCTAGCTAACTCGCTTGTGTTGCTCCTTTACAGATGTCTCGGCGTCTAATGAGTCACCGTCGCGCAATAGCACTCCAACGCCACCACCGAAATCACCAAGCTCCATTTCGAATAGCTCGAAGCGTATCAGAACGGCATTTACGAGCACACAATTGCTAGAACTCGAACGAGAATTTGCTTCGAATATGTATCTCTCCCGTTTGCGTCGTATCGAGATTGCGACGAATCTAAGACTTTCCGAGAAGCAAGTAAAGATCTGGTTCCAAAATCGAAGAGTCAAGTACAAGAAAGAGGATCTACCGTCGGGACAGAATCAAAAGTGTTGTTGTTTACGTACATGCGGTAGAAAGAAAGAAGGCTGTACAGACGGTTTGCAGAATCGACGGTGCGATCAGGAGGAAGAACAGGATGGAAGGTCCTCTGATACCACTTTGACTACAACGTCGACCTCACAAACGCGAGAAGAATCGAGCGGTTCGATCGAACTTATGGTTCGTCGTGAGTATGAATCGCCGATTCGAAAGACCGAACGCTTCGAAATATCTTCGCTTTCGAGACAAACGGAAGACTCGCCATTTCCTGGCGAACCCGATGAAAAATTGAATTTTCGAAGGATCGAGCCGTTTCACGAGCGAACGAAAGAGGAGACGAACGAACAGCATTCGTCCGTTGGCTGCAAAAGAAATACCGAGGATGAATATGACAGGACGGATAAGAGGAGAAAAATGGACCTACCACCGACCATGCATCAGAGTACGGAGCATAGAGACTCAATCTCTAGACCGGTGTTTGACAGCTTGTCTCGCACCAAACATACCGTGGACAGAATCGTTAATTCTTAAAAAAGTGGAATAACGTTTCGGAAAGCTTTCGAAAATGTTTCCAAAGAATCGATAAACTAAAATATCGACGAACGAACAATCGAAACTGGTGGAACGACAAATTTTGTACGCCACATTATGTACATATATATATGTATAAATATTTATATAGTCACGGTTTGTGAATATTGTAGATATATTTTTGTACGTTTTACGCGAGAAATAAGAGATCGCATATTTTTCATACGAATATAAACGAAATAAAAAAGAAAAACCATCTATTTTTCATGCTTCTCTTATGAATTCCTATTTTTTTAATCTCATGAGTTATTATTAGCATGCTAATTAATCCAAGTTATATTAGTAGAGGTTCTTTGTCATTGCGATCTAAAAATTTCAAAAAGTGATCGCTCTTTGCAAAATAATGTCGAGAGGTCGAGAATTTGTTAAGAAGATTTATAAAAGCTTCTATCCGACGAGGAAGACGGATTATAGCGGATAAAACGATCAGGGTGCAATAAGCTTCCTACTAATGGAAATGAAACGAAAACAGAGCTATGAAATTAAAGAGTGAAATAACATCGAAGGTTGTCTGGTTCTTTTTGTACGAGCATTTAAAATATATCCTTTTGATGGCATATGAATATACGAGGTATTACGAGGAGACGTCTGACGAAAAAGGCAAAATGAATTCTATAAGTAGGAGGGTCGCAAAGAAATAAAATATAACGCATCTTGTGGTACGTTTTCGTCGTGGTCCTCGAACTTATTGTTGGTATGATGTTGCCGTAAATCTAAAAAAATTTGTCAAGAGGCCTACCACTTTGGCTTGAATTTAAGGTAAAACGTAGTTAATGGTGTTAAAGAGCCAAGGCGACAATGCGAGAAGCGACTACTTCTGGTATTCGCGCCTTTTGACAATAGAACACTTGCGTCGCCTTCGTGGGCTCAGCGGGAGATCAGCGTTTCAAAAGCAGCTACCTTTTTTCTTGCGTGCCACCCGGACGTGGCGAGGCCTATTCTCAAAATCTCTTCGAGATCGTCGCAGTCTTCTTTTCTCGGTTCGTTCGTTCCTTCGAGAGGGGATCTATTCGATTGTGTCAACTTGTCGGGAAGTTCCGATAAAAGAAAATCTGTCGTTTTACCCACTCTATTTTTCAAGGGAGATAGAGCAGTCTAAAAAAAATGTTTAATCTTTCGAAATTGTCATTATCATGAATATCGTCAAACTATGTATTAATATCATTGATAAATCGTATAAATCTCATCGAGAAACAACCTCTCTTCCTATCGATATTCATTGACGCGTTCAATATCATTTTCATACGATTCCGGAGGAAACGTATTCAGCATTTTATGGTTTGCTAACGAAGCGTATCGCTTTGTTTAACGTTCACGCGGAATCGTATCTCGATTTACTATTCGAACCGTAATCATATACGCGTAATGCGCTTGACGCCAAATTATCGATGCCAATTATGTTACGGTTCGTTGAGCAAAGAACAATAGAGGATTTCATTGAACGCTTGCTCGGTCGATAAGCTTTTTCCTCGGGAAGCTTTATATAATACTTAGCAAACAAATTCAATGGGATATTCTAAAGTGACGATGGAAATCAACCTTGCTTTTTTCATGAGTCGATTAGCGATCGACTTCAAAAACGATCGCGCTAATTTTGTTCGCGGTCATCAATTTTTTTTCTTCTTTTTACTGGATCTCGAATTAATGCTTTCTATGTTTTATTATAGAATTGCGATCATAAATCATAATTAAATAATACTCGCTCACAAGTTTTTATCCTGCCTATTTTTTTTTTTCATTCTCTTCCTTTTTTGTCATGAATCGTGTGCAATTCAATTTTCCGCCACTTTGCGTGCCTGTCGCGTTTGGGATCGAAATCTTCTCGTGTCGTCTTTCGTCTCGTTCAAGATACGTTGGAGATACATGGATATCGTGCGAGAAAAATTACCTTCGCCTAAGACCGTTATCTTCTTATTCTTCTCTCTATCTATCTATCTGTCTCTCTCTCTCTTTCTCTGCCGTACATCAACCTTTTAGAATTCGGTACTAATTTCAGGCATCCGCCTTTAGAATAATCCTTCTAGTGACGTCAAAGAGCTATCGTCTTTGCTCTACTGTTTTAAACGAAAATTCATCGTGTTTCTACTACGAAAGGATAATTTATAAGCTCTACTTCATTGTTCATTTCTTTTTTCTTTTAGTTTTAGTTTTTATCATACCCTTGTACGCCATTATTTTCATTCACTTACAAGGATTACCTGTTTCCATTTTCTCTTTCGCTCGCGCTCTTTTTATGCAATCTCAAGAGAAAAAAAATATCAGAAAGAATTTCGATGAATAAAGAGGAGATAATTAAAGTCGATTCGTGTTCATTAAGATTTACATCCATTAAGTCCTTCGACGAGATAACCCATTCGTCTCATGTGTTTTTACCTTTCGCGTATTATAAACGTCACGATTGAAACTAAAAAAAGAACTTTGCTCTTCGACAATACTTTCGACAACACTATTCGGAGAAAGAAGCTGAAACGGTTTCCACTCGACTAAATGTTGAGACGGAAACACTAGGTCCGACAAAAGAAACGATCGTGGTTTACAGGGCTGCCACCGTTTTGTTGTTGTTGCTCTTCTGGAGTGGCTTTAATGAGATTGAACCACTCGCGCGATGCTCGAGGAAACTCGTATTGTGAAGCGTAGCAACGGTTGCCTAGCCACCAAATTGAATTAACAAAAGAAAGAGAAAGAGCGACAGAGAGAGAGAGAGAGAGAGAGAGAGAGAGAGAGAGAAAGTTAGTTGTAAGACTGGAGAATGGATAAAATGAGAGGGAAAGAGGGAGAGTGTGGAACGAGCTGTCAAAAACCATAGAAAGATGCCGATCGAGCATCCAGAGTTCCGGATCGCTAATTCATTTCATTTTATGCACACTGAAGAGGCGCTCGATCACAACTGAAAAAAGCTACCGCGACAGCGGCACTCGAGAGAGTGCTATTGGCAGGCGAAAGGGAAAGGGAAGACTGAAGGGAATACTCGGGAGGAAAGGACGGACAGGATAGAAGGACCTTGCGGTAACGCGGCCACTCGACGAGCTCTAAACCGTTTTTTCCTTTCTCTCTCTCTCTCTCTCTCTCTGTCTGTCTGTCTGTCTTCGTCTCTCTCTCTCTCTCTCTCTCTCTCTCTCTCTCTCTCTCTTTTTCTCGCTTGTACTCATTTTGAAGCAATGGTGGCAAACTGTCGTCGTTCACTCATCGTCCATTGTGAACATTCTCGTAAAGTCGTCGTTCAGAAAAATCGCTAGTTTTGAAGATGCCGGTCATCTCTCTCTCTCTTTCTCTCTCTCTCTCCCTCTCTCTTTTTCTTTCTCTCTCTCCTTTCGAACGCCAAATGTACATTCTTGGCGAGTTCTGACACTGTCATGAGTTCGACGGTCGAATTCCCTGCTCGATGACGCGTAGGTAATATCGATGTACCGCCTACAAAAAAGCCGAATAGAAAGGTCTTTTTGACTTCAAAAGAATTATCGAAAATTCTCACCTCATAGCAATTTTCAAGGTATTTCAAAGCGACGTAATAGATCGTATTAGGCTTCTGAATATCGTTTCTCAGTAGTGAACACGTGCGAGAGAAAGCGAACGGTAATGGTCGATACGTTTGCGCGTCCTTCCTTTGGGAAAAACGTCCTAATTAAATGATATAGTTGCTAATGAAGGAGAGTCTTCGAAAATGCTAATTAGGGAATGCATTTTTTTTTTAAGCGAATAAAAAACGATTCTTTCCTAATGGAAATTTTTCTTTGAACGTAACATCTTCGTTTCTTTAATTATCGGAAATTTTTATCGAAAAGGGTGCAAATAGAATCGATCGATCTCGAAATTCTAAGAACGTCATACCTTTTCGTATCTCCTTGTAATATGCTACTAATATATTAGTCGAAGAAAATTAATTCAAAACTGCCGACAAAAGAGAAACGAGAAACGCGTCCGTACCCAGTCTTCTTTATCTATTCGTATCGGTGTAAGTATATTTTATGAGTTCGTGAGAAACGTATTAAGAGGATCGTATTAAAATATTAAACTGTGAAAAAACAACAAGATTACGGTGGAAATTAAAGTCGTCGGTTGTATAGAGAAACGTCGAACCTTTCTCTATTTTACAGAAAAGCAATAAAGGTAGGGTTTCACCTAGTCATTACTCGATCATTACGCGCAGCAGGTGAGAGCTCTCCTACGCGCGTGTACGGTGTTTGACCTTAGCATTAAACCGTAAAATACACACGTTAAATGCACCTGTGTCTCAAGCGTGTCCAGCCGATTCTAGCAGAAGCCTTTCAGGAAATTACCTATAGGACGAATTAGATCCAACGGTAGAAGTTAACCGAGCGTGTGATGATCAACGTCGATTGAGTTTCCCCGAATTCCCATCTGCCATTGAAACTCGATCTTAACAATTCGTAAATGCATTAAAATATATTCGTGAGACGCGTAAAGAGAAAAGGTTATGTAAACATTATTTAGAATCGTTTTGTTAAAAATAAAACGAATGAAAAAAAAATTGGGCTCAGCCGGGATTTGAACCCGGGACCTCTCGCACCCAAAGCGAGAATCATACCCCTAGACCACTGAGCCGCTCTTGTTGGATTCTTCTTATTTCATGAAGACATTCGATCGATAAAAAAATCTTTTTATTTTCTATTCTCGTTTTATATAAACTTTGTTCTTTTTTTCAAGCAATACGAAGTACATCCCTCTAAAGAAAAACATAAATTATTAATATCAAATTTAATTTTTTTCATTTATATATAAGATATTATACGAAATAAGAGTAAGACAATAAATGTAATTGTTGTAGATAAACACGATATAATACTAATACGCTCGGAATAGTTTCGCTGGTACGTTTAGTAGTTCACTGTAATTTGTCCGAACATAATAGCGCTCAGGGACTGCCGTAGCATAATACGATAATTAAACTTGAAACTACTGACCGAATAACTTGTTCCAGATTCGAAGTAGGAACGTTTATCGCTTTATTTACGGATGGACGAAAGATTTCCGAATTAAGGGTGTATCAAAATAAAATAAATTATGCTAATTGATTTCTTCCGATTCTATTTGAACGTGTCGAAGTCTTGTTTACACGTCATTTTAGTTGGAATCATCGAAAACGCGACGACAAATCGATGTTTAATGTTTTTGATATAATTTCCAGAGATCGATCGGTTGACCAATAGTCCCTTCTATCTCGTGTCTCGTTTCATTATTTCATATTTAATTTGTGAAACTTCCACTCTGTTTGAATTGCTACATGGGACGCATGTACTTACTTAACTGCTAATGAATTTCGCAGTTGATAATAACTCGGCGTGGTCGTATAAATGAATTTTGGATAACACAATGTTCCAGTGAATTCGTGTTTAAATTAAATGATAAAATTAAAGCTGTCATACCGACTCGAAACCCTTATGTATGAAGTAAAACCGGCAACTAGATTAACCGCTACTACAGTTCGGCATACATATGTATGTACCTCCATTATAAGCTAAAACGTAACGTTTATTTATTTGTGCAGAGATCGCAAACATAAGGTACGGACTCTAATCGCGTAGCAAATTAAAAAATGAGCGTTTTAATGCTACGCAAATATATATGCATTTGCGAACGTTTGTCCGAGACATTCGTCATAATTAGTGCCGTAAAATTGCTACATTATTTTCTATCTCGGGTTTTTTTTTCCACGCCCTCTTGTTGTTCCATTTCGGGCGATGGAAAGACAGGAAGAAAGAGAAAGAGAGAGAAATATGAGCGATAAATCTCGTAACATCGGGACTATAAAAAGTCTCTATTGTACTTTCATTTTGTCGTACTTAACGTTCACGCGGAGTCATCCTGGCCCTTCGCGATCTTTCATTTGAAAAAAGAAAAGGGACCGGGAAAATAATTCTCCTTTGTGCCGAGCTCGCAGAGCAAAAAAATATTTGGGATTATACTTCTCGAATGTGTTAGAAAAATGTAGAATGTATTTTAAAACTATATATGCAGATATATCAACAGCATAGTATTTTTATGAAATAATATTGTGAAAGATATCAGTGAACAAAAAATAAAAAGAAAATTACTCGAATTGAAAGAAAAAGAGAGGGAGAGAAAGAGAGAAAGAGACTAAAGGAATTAACAAAGGACGAAAAAGAAAGTCTAGTAAGCTTTTTCGGGTCAGAAACTACCTAGTAGAAACGAATCTCGTGTCTTTTAACGTCGCTTTAACGCCACCCGATATCGATCTACCGATCGTTTCGACCCTAAGGGCGGTCTAACATGCCTTACAGAGTAAAGACGAGAGTCTTTGAGAGAAAAGATTCTGATTGGATCGCGATTGGCTTTTCGTCAGCGAAAAGTGGCATGCGGAACGGAGATGTATTCGAGTCGGCGATGGTTTTTCGAAAGAACGTGTCTGGTATAAAGGTTCTTTCGATTCTGTCGCGTCATCGTGCTAATCCTTATTTAACCCCGGGTTTATCTTAGCATGATCGTACTATAGGATTAACTCGAATGTCCGTGGACAATGGGTAGCGTACGAAAGAAGACATCGCTTAACGCCTTCTACTCTTCTCCGTCGTCCTCTTCACTCACTTTTCCTTTCCTCACCCTCCTTCCTCCTTCTCTTCTCTTTTTTCCCCATTAAGATTTATCTCAATCGAGAACGACGAAAATCGTGTGAAGGTCGTGTCGGCGATCTTACGTTAACATCAGAGAGAATGTTTTGTAATGATAATAGTTCGTAGAACAGACGGACAGACAGACAGAGGGAGAGAGAGAGAACAAGAGAATGGTGTCTCCGAACGAATTTCAATTAACGTCGAGCCGCTTAAGGTGACGCAATTAAGATCGGGAAGATGATGCTTACCGATCGAATCGATCTCGTCGAGTGTTATTTCATATTTATATCGTCTATTCAACAATCTCGTAATTTATCGCATTTTAATTAATCGACAATCGATCAAAATTCGATTAGTTCGTTCGTTTAATCACGAAGCGAGGTAATACGATTGCGTTTAAGAGCCGTTGAGATTGTTACCTAATATTTATTTATACTTTTTTTTATAGAGAACGCTCGTGTCGTTGATGGATTATTATTTAAATAATAATCCATTCAGAAATAATATACTACGTCGGAAATAAGTTTTATGTCGACCTTGTAGCTCCGAATGAAGCGGCATCGTTAATGAAGAATTTGCATAACGTTATGGGGAGTCCCTTCGGCGGTGAATTAATGTGCGCACCTTCGACTTTAATGGAGGGACAATAGGTATACTCACGAGGGTTACTACTAACCGGCTATAAAAAATCGTAACCACTTATGCCTATGCTAATTTTATGTTACAGTGAAACCAATCGTACTACTAAATCAGCTCGGGAAGTTCGCTATCACGTAAGAGATGTAAAATTGAAATATGAATTATTCCTCGTGATGAAGGTGGCGAGAGACGATTAGTCCCTTGCGAGATAGTACTCACGTCCGGCTACTCCTTTGCCTAGTTTCTGACGTCAGAAACAACGTCATTGATATTTCATTATCAATGAAATAACGTTCTTATCAAAACAAATCGCCCAAAGGATTATCCTTTTAAACGGAAATTCTAATTTTTAATTAATAGAAACGTGATCGCAGATACGTAATTTTAATCGAATTTAATTATCTAATCACATAAACGCAAACGTCGTAAGGTATTCTACGTTAACTGTGAATTTATGTAAAGTGGAAAAGTTTATTTCATGCTTCTGTATATATCGTAACGTGTATATTTTACTAGAACGTCTGTAGATCTTCTATAAATATACAGGATGAGGTAAGCCGTTTAATTATAACACGAAGATCCATCAGACATTGCCTGCTTAAACTTGTAAATGTTTCAACATATCTAAATAAAACGAAAATTTAATAATGCTTCAATCTCTTGCATGTTCGAATTTTTTTCTTTTTTCGTTAATATCAACTATACTTTTCGTTCTATTTTCCCGCGCATTTACAGTTATATTCGCAGGAAAGTTATATAAATTTAGAATTGCACTTTTCAAATCATATCTATGTAATCTAACAGGCTTCTAACGGTTTCTCGTGATGCCAATGTAGAAGTTAGGTACAATCGACCTATTTTCGTGGTTAGAACTTTGCTCAAATCGAAAGGGCGTGGCGGATGCCTAGTATGAACGATCGTTCGAACGAATTCTTTTGGCAAAATAATTCTAGTAGTTTATTATTCGAGTGAACGTAACGCACGAATTAGTTGGGCTTTATATGTTAGGAAATGAAATGATGCCGTCCGAGTTATGATACGAATGAGTAATTCGTAAATCGATTAACCCATTCGTTTAATACTTGAAAAAAAGCAATCTTGAAGGAATAGTCGAATCGTATACTTGGATAAATATCGTTTGTTGCCTGACTCTTTTCAATTCCGACTGGCTCTCTCGACGAGAGTAGTGCACTTAATTAAGTGAACCTCCGACCCTTTTTCTGTCGATATTGTTCGTGTTGCAGTAGACGACAAGACGGTCGTGTCACAGTCACCGTTCCTACTTTCCTTTTCTCTCTTGCTCTCTTTCTTTCTATTTTTTCTTTTTTTTTTTTTTCTTTTCCATCACTCCTTTGAACTATTAACATTGTGACCCGACCAAGCGAGCGAACATTTCAAATCGTATAAAACTTCTTTTTTCTCTTTCTTACTTATCCTTTTTTCGTCAACTAGATCGATAGCAAACAGTACCTAAAACGAAATCACATTTCATAATAATAAGTAGAGAAAAAGAAAATCAGTTGTTCGATTGAAATGATATGAATCAATTTGTTGCTATCTTTCTTATTTTTATGTCTCCAAATGAATAAAGATATGAAAGTCAGGAAAAAAGGTAGCTAGAAGAATAATAGTTCCTTCTTTTTTCATTTTTTTTTTTTTAACGTGGACGTAGGATAGCTCTTAAACACGAAATGACGTTATGTAAGCCGAATACTTTCAAAAAAAAAGTTATATCGACTCAATCGTTAGAGAGTTCCTTTTGTCCTCTTTTTGCTTCTTACCTCTTGTCATGCTACGAGCTCCTTTAAAGGTACCTTATTAAAGCAGGAGCTGACGATATATCAAGGTACTCGAATATAAGCGAATAATGGAGTCAGTAATACGTATGGAAAAGTACGAAAGTGAGTCACGTTAACTCAAACGAATTATGAGTTTTTGGCTGATATTAAAATAATCGCTGAGTAATACACGACAATATCTACCATTGTTCCAAACAAAACGTTTGAGGAGATCGCCGAGGATCCTTTCCGTAGCTAGCGTAATTCCGCCGTCTCGTTAATTACAACAAGTTTCTATTTGAGAAGCATCGTAATATCTTCTTGAATTACAATTTCGTTGTATAACAATGTTTAATTCGTCCTACAAGCTATCGATAGAAACATATTTTATATATATTAATCCAAAGGGAAAAGAGGAAAAGAAAATAAAAATAGAAAAACAAGACAAAGGAATCCAAAGCAAAGTCATCGGGTTCCGATTTATTTCTAGAATTCTCTAATTAAACGGCAGCAAATGCTTATCTTACAATTAGTAAGATTTAATCGGCTCTCTCGATGCTCTTCTTTCTTTTTTAATGGATTCTCTTTTACTTGTACATAAACTTTGTGCTAAAGGCAGAATCCTGATGGACGGTTTCGTTTTGCCGACTTTTCAACAACTTATCTACTCGAAACGTTATCACTTTGTTCGAACTTCTGATTCGTTTCTTTAAAGTTTCAATTAAAGACAAGAGTTCTATACTTTCCGACGGTAGACGGTTAGAACCTAGAAATTTACGATATTATTCCTTTATCGCTTTAGTACGAATACGTTCTCGAAGAGAGATGTCTTTACAAAACAATATCGTTCTACTTTGGTCAAAACCTTACATCCATTCGCTTTGGCAATCGAACGATTTTCTCACTGGTCCTATAAACTTTTCTCATAAAGAAAAGGGATCTTTTCTTGTTCTGTCGGGATAACGTTTAGTGGAATATTCGAATACACAATGGTTCGCATTCTTTAACAATGGCATTTGTGTTCTCAAGCTTGTTTACGAACGGATTCGTCAACCGAGAAGTTCGATCTCTGAGGAGAACTCGCAGAAACAGATTAAAACCGATCGCTAGAGATCGTCTCCGTTTCGATCTTCGTCGATCACTTTCGAATGCCTCAAGGGAAATGGACTTGTATAGAAGTTACATCCACTTTTCTTATTGGCTGCAAACTACGAAACAATCTTCCTTTTCATTCGTTTAAAACGTTAAAGCGAACAAATACTTTTTACATTGTATTGACAATGGCAATTTTATTTAATGGCTAATAAATCTTATTCGCCTAATGAACCTTACGAATACTTTTAACGAAATTTCTTTACTCGAGTTATAATCTTCGACTATGCAATTTCAACGAGCTAGTTTTCTCCTCGTCAAGACAGAACTTTCTTTCTGATTTTTTTAAATGTCTGTGATTGTGCTGGGATCTCTCAAGCACATTTCCTTTCCTTGCCGGGTAAACATTTCATCCGATGAAATAAAAATGTCCTTTTTTCGAGCAAAGCCAGATATTTTTAATATGCCATTTTCAGCTCTTCCTTTTTCTTCTTCTCTTTGTTCCGAGCGCGAATGAACGTGGAAGATGATTAAAAACAATTGCGTGGGATAAGTACGAAAAGAACAACGTACTTTTGTTGATTCTTTTGTATTTAAATCCTTAAAGAAATAACATTTACCCGGAGGAAGAAAGTCTGAGAAAAAAAAGATTACAAAAAGAATTTACTTTACGCAGAAATAAAAGATAATTCTCAAAAGATGTCGACAAGAGAATTCTTGTTTCGTTTTATCTTTAAGAGAATTTTTTCCAATAAAATTCTTTATGGACATACCTATAGGCGCAAAGAACAAAAGTCCTTGCTGCGGGTCGGGGAAAAAATGAAGAGAAACGTCCTTTGAAAGTTTCTCGTAAAACACAGTTAACCCATTGCTACGGAGGATTATAATACATCGAACATGAATTCTACTTTTTCTTCTTACGAAAAAATACTCTTCCCTGGATACGTCAAGCTTAAGAAAAGAGATATTTATTTCTCTAGAGGGGCACAGGTAAACGAGCGATATCGATTTTAAACTATTCGAAAGAAGTGCGATCGAACGCACGTTAACGCATTCGAATGCACGTATTCTCATGGGCTTTAGCGAACGATCGTTTAACCGTCGTTAAAATAACGCCGTGAGCTGTGCTGCAGTTATAATCATTTTTCGATCGATACATGGACGTGAACGAAGGAAAAAGGGAATCAAAGAAATTTTTTCTGCGAAGATCCTGAGCAAACGATGTTAAGAAGAAGAAAAAGAAAAAGAAAAAAATTTTGACGGGATATTTATGGTGTGTAAGTTAGTATATATCATAGTATATATCGCTCGAGCGGAAAAAATACTTTCCCGCGCGTGTTTGGTGCAGGTCGTAAGCGTGTTTGATCGAATGCAAGCATTGTTACCGCGGTAATAGACGAAAGAGAAAATGGGGATGGTCGAGCGGGCTGTTCCGTCGGTAAACTCCCCTCTATCCACCTCTTCTCCTCTACTTCCTGCCATTGTTAGCCCCGTTATTCCCGATTCTTACCCCCTTGTCCGTGTACAGAAGTGCTTAATGCAATAACGCTATATAAAGATACCATCGAGAACTCGACAATCCATGCTTTTTGCTTCGCACGCATGTACACGCGCGACCCTGTTCTTTCTACGAACGATTCCCTCCTCTTTCTCTTTCTCTCTCTTTCTCTCTCTCTCTCTCTCTCTCTCTCTCTCTCTGTCTGTCTGTCTATCTGTCTGTCTGTTTGTATATCTGTCTGTCTCTCTCTCTCTCTCTCTTTTTCTGCTCAAAACACGGATCGATGAAGTCTAATTAATAAATTATATCGAGGTACCGACGTATCATTCGCTCGTCTACGATTCGTCGACGAGCATGTTTCTCTTCCGAGCATCTAATCAGTAAAGCGTTATAGTCTATCTATATCTATATTCTTGTTACGTATTCTGACCTTTCTCTTTTGCACGTTAAGTCCGATGAAGTTATACGAATGCATTACCAACGAGAAATGGATGCCGTTATGGAAATAAGTTTAACATATATTACAACATTCTCTCTCTCCTTCTCTCTGTTTTTCAATTTTCCTATTCCTTGCCCTTTTACGTTGAAAGAATCAAAAAGAAGAAGCGCTTGAACTCCGTCGGATTACCACTTGCAGTGATCAGCCATGAGGTAAATTATGTCACGCCTCGCAGTGGCCAGGTATCCACCAGGTGTCACCTAGACCCTACCCAGCATAACCATTAACCATTTGAATTTTTCCACTTCTCCAGATTTCCTCCCCGAGAAAAAAGAGAGAGAAAGAGATAGACGAATCCCTCCTTCTTCTCCCCTAACACGTTGGACTTCCACGCCGTGTTTTGCCACACTTGCAATGCACCCTCCCCTTCGTCCTTAACGGATGGCTCTCGTCGACGCTACCGCGTTTCCTCGGCGACTGACAAATTGCTGAAAATGAGGACATCTTTGAATGGAGCGTAAACAAATAAACGTTGATTTTAAAAATGAGGCTTCATTAACAATCGTCGAAGAAAAAAAAGACTTTCTTTGAACGATCTTTTTATGTTATATTAAGAGAAATTTTTTTCGTCGCCAATCAAACTTTTAACGATAGTAATTTTTTTTTGGGATAAACTTCCTTAAAACGTTATCGTAGAAGCAGTATATTCGAAGAAAAACCAAGAGGGTAAGAGAGAGAGAGAGAGAGAGAGAGAGAGAGACGACTAAAGGTAAAAGTCAAGTTTGGAGGAAGCGAAAGCTTTTCGTTGATCTTTCAAGCGTTAAAAATACAAGACTTCAAGCAACTCGAGTATTTCGTTCCTTCGAGTTTCGTCACTCGCACGTCTGCGGGAATTCAAACGTCTCCCGCTAAATTCTTAAAAAATAAAGCACAAGAAGTTTTACTTCTTTCTCTAAAATTCTCCACAAGAAATCTATTTATTTCTTGAAAACACGAAAGATGGCGAACGTAGATGCACTCGACTGCAGCACTCATAGGTTTTCCAATTCCAAGGTAGCACGAATAAAGCAATTCTAGTGTAGTTTTTTTCTCTTTCTTTTCCTTTCTTTCTTTCTTTCTTTTTTCCTTTTGTATTATTCGGGACGAAAAATCGGGATGAGTTGGACAAGAATTCTCGAGAAACTTTCGAACGAATATCACGAAATTCAGAATTTTTCGTCGAGAAGTCATCGTTCTCATGCACGTCGTCGTTGTCGTCGTCGATATTTTCATGCAACGACAGCTGCAACGTCGAGTGTCGTCGAACGGTGATTTTCAACGTTGCAGGCGAAAGGTCTGCAACAATTTGTCGCTCCGGCAAAGCCAATCCCCTATATAGATTCGATACGCAGCATCTTGGAAAAATCGTTGTACGCTTAACGCGAAGAAATTTCATGGCACTCCAAGAACCGCATACCACTCTTCTTTGGTGGTTGCGCGTCTTCGAGTGGATATTGTCGTTTTAGTTCGCTTTAACGCGCCCCTAACCGACCATATTCGCGTTTTCTTTTGATCCTTTTGATCGTTCGTTCGTTCGTATTAATCAAAATCCAAGTTAAAAATATCGTATAAAATTCTTACTTGATCGAGAAATTATTGAAAGCTTTAAGATGATTCAATGACACGATTATCAAAGATATTTGATATGACATATCAAATCTTTTGTTATGTAAAAGACAAGAAAAAGGTATATCGTGCGATTAAAGTAATTCATTCTTGAGATGGAATCCTATTCTTATCGAATTATTATCTCGGTTATAAATCGACGACAGGCGGATGAAGTCGATGAAGAAGACTGGTTTATAACGTTACCGTAAGATACGTAGCTTAGCTACCTGTGTATACGTATAAATCTGTTCTACACAGTTATGGCTCTTCCCTCTGTGTACTGCCTCGAGTCAACCGATGGCAATCTTCCCAACTATCTTTTATCGAACGTTGAATTGGTCAAGTTCCTATCTTTTGCTGAGTACTCTATATAATCCCAATAGCAAATTCGTATCTGATACAAAAAACGATATTTTTTGATTGGAAACGTAACTATGAATCACGATTCGATACTAAATTTAAATTGATCGATGATAGATATAAATTCGAATTCGTTGATTTATAGGAATATGTACTTGTCGTGTACATTGGATACGCGCAATACATCATAGTATTTCATGTAAAAAAAGGATATATAGAGCCTCATCGGTAGTTGATAAAGTTTTTTATCGAAGTTGATTTAAAATCGATGATAGTTTATAGTTTATAATTTATATGTGGTCTCCATCGACAAAAGAATACGTCAATTATGTCGTTACTGCCATCCATTGTAGTTAGACATCAAAGCTTAAAAATCTATGAATTTTCCTTTTCCTGGATTTATCGGTTGACCAGTTCTTCACAAAAACGTTCATACCACTGGTAAAAACTTTTGTACGATTCTTTTTAATCTTTGAATATTTATATTATTGATAAATACCGACGAAACTCTCAGAGTTCGATGGATTAACCCGGTTAAAATACATCTAAGTAATAATTTGAACATTACAAATTTTACTTCATTGGATTAAAAAATTGAATATAACGATAATCTCATATCATTAAAACTGTTTAGCGCATAAACGAGTTTTTATCAAATTTATAAATTGATCAGTATATATGTAATAAATAGGATCAAATAAAATAATAAAATATAAGGTTCAAGCGGTAGGTAAAAAACAAACACGAAGGTAAATCGATTGAAGGAAACCTTTTGTAGAACGCAGTTGGCTGTTATTAAAGGTGAACTAACGAATTTATTGATCTCGCCTGCGTCAAATATCCATAACATCTACCCACGCATCATTTTCGTGATCGTTGACCTCTTTGATTGTTTTGTCTATGCTTTGGCCTATTCGAACAAACACATTGAAAGGAACATACGAATACTTTATACACAATTTATATAATACGAAATCGATAATATTACAGCTTGTTTATAAGACGTTACAAGGAGAAATGAAGAGACAAGAAAGGAGAAAGGAAAAAAGATTTGTTGATATATTATCCCTGAGTGACAATAGATACGTTCGTCTTTTTCTTTTCCTCTGTTACGAGAAATTTCTTTGTTCTCTCTCTGTTTTTCGTTCTTTCTCCTATCTCTTTTTTTCCTCTCTCTTTCTCTCTTTGATTCTTGTGTTTAGCTCTCGAAACGACGTCATGGCAGACGACCTGTAACCTTTGAGCGCTTGTATCTCGTCAAATGAGTGAAAGGACCAGTGAAATGCGGTAAAGCCGAGCGTCACTTCGTACATGAAATGTTATTAACGTCGGATAGAGATGGACACCAAAATCATAGAGTCATACTCGTTAATATAATAGGTACTGTCAATGTCAAACTGTCTCTAAGTTTCTAACGAGTTTCTCGTAAATTTGACATTTAGATATGGTTTAAGGTGTCTCTCTTTCCTTTTATATTTAATTTAAATAAAATACGATTTATATTCAACTCCATATTGAATCCGATTACAACGTTATACTAGTATATACAACTTTATGCGATACTGTGCGGCTGTATAAAACAAGTGATCTATTTTATTCCTCCATACATCTTCAAAATATATGTGTTTACACTGATATCAATACTTTATGTACTCCAAAAGGTACATATTTACGATATAACAACTAACTCATTTATGTATGACGTGATATTCTATCATTTCTTTCACATAATATTTATAAAAACAACGTCTACACGAAGAGTTAGAATTATTTATTCTGTATTTTACAATATCCTTTTTTTTTGTCTCATATACGAAATAGTATTAAAATATGATTATATTAACGATTATATTAACGATTATATACGATTATATTCACGAAAATATCAAAAACAAACGTGTGGCAATTCATACGACCTTTAGATACATCTGTAACAATAGCGAGTCAATACGAAAACGATAATGTAAGGTTTTCACATAAAAAAGGAGAAAAAAAGAGGGAGAGAGATCACGTAAAGCTCTTTCGTGGAAAGGACGGTAAACGCGTTTGTATATTTGTATTGTCCCACTTCGAAGCGCGTCGTATCGTTTGCGAGACAACGATATGCGTATACTTTTTCGGGTCACCTTCTTCTTGCTCAGTCGTTGTTAAACCTTACAAAAGGAGAGAGCATCGCTCTCCTTCGAGAAGGATTTTTCGAGCAGCGAAATGATCCCCGTGCGGCCATTATTATCCTCGTAGTAAGTCGAGTTTGACCAGATGTTAAAAGTCCCTCTCTCGTACTACGCAGAGATTTCATTCACAGACTCGTGGGCGACTTCTCGAGCCGTTTCATTGTTGGTCTGGAGTACCTGTAACTTAGAAGGTCTTTAGAAGAACCGAGTATCATACTATGGCGTACGATCGGGGATACTTTACGCTTTTAAGAAAACGTAGGATTTGAATTTCTCGCACAGGAGGGTGTCCTCATTGAAGACGGAAGACTTTCATTGAGTTCCTTCTTGCAATGATAAAATATTTCTCTAGGGAAGAGAGAGAGAGAGAGATGAAGATTAGTAGAGAGGATACTGCAAAGAGGAAAAAGCAAGTCGAAACTTCTCAATGAAACGACGTTCACGACCGAGAATAAGAAGAAGAAGGAAGGAAAAGAATGTGGCGAGGTCGAGTTTCATTCACTTCTAAAAACGATGAATGAAATCGAACGATTCACCGCATTGAGGAGTGAAACGAAGTAATACCTGTTCCTAAACTAAGAAAACTACCCCGGGGAGTCCTCATAGATGTACTTTAACAAGTCGACTTCACCGCTATAGATGTGGATTGAATGGAAGCTGCATTTAGGACATTTGTCCATTTTGTAAGTAATATCATTCATTTCGTGAGAAAACTTCACTTTTCGAAATGATTTCTACTCATTCTCCATAGCTCTCTGTATATCGTATTACGACGTATCGCATAAATAACGATAATTATTACAAAAATAATTATAAAGATATTTACGCGTAACGTTTCGTTATTTCACGTTCTTTCATGACGATTTAATAGTATTATATACAAAAATCCCATCATTTTTATCGGCGAGATTTGAATTTTTTCTCTTCATTCGTATTCTCTTTTATCGCATCAGCCTTCATCGAGCTATTTTATTAGAACGCCAGGTAACGTATTCCAACGTACTTGAATTGTTAATTTTATTTTTATGTTGCTTTTAACGCTCGACGTCAATAAAACATTTTTTTTCTATTCTCTGAATACTTTTTTTAAGCGTATATCTCTGTATTCGAACTATTCCCGTCAAAATAAGTAAATAATGGATAAAAATGAAAAAGACAATCGTCAGTACTGCTAGGACATTCGTAATCATTTAGAATAAAATATATTCGGATTCTTTTTAATACTTTATAAGAACCGGAAGAGCTCCGAAGTTTTTCCTATTACGACGATCCACTCGCACAGCTACTGCTCGTTTCTTCAG
Organism: Vespula pensylvanica; assembly: GCF_014466175.1. Taxonomy (NCBI): domain Eukaryota; kingdom Metazoa; phylum Arthropoda; class Insecta; order Hymenoptera; family Vespidae; genus Vespula; species Vespula pensylvanica. The sequence goes on from NC_057704.1 coordinate 646,326, forward strand.
TCGTAAATCCTTATTTGTCAGAGTTTCTTAAACCCTGCGGGTGTTCTCGAGCTTCTTTCGACGAGAAGGCTTTCTTCCATCGAGCATGAACGGCGAGTAGCACCCTCTTCCTCTCGTAGTCGAGCATCCATGGCAACTCGCTCGAGTGAATACTCTAGAGACCATTTTCCTACTCCTATAGTATAATAGCAAGAGATGACGGAGAAAAAGGAAGGAAGGTGAAGAGTGGGGTAGGAGGAATGATATACTTAAACCTCGACATCGAGTCCTCGTGCTTTACGTCCATCGACTGCGCGCGTGCTCGTGCTTCCAACGACGAAGCACCTTACGTTTATCCACGCTAATGGAGAGTCATCTGTTAAACGATCTCAACTTACTCAAAGAACGAAGACTATATACTGAGATTCTGAAAGAATTAAATACTTCGATTATCTGTTTAACTTTTTAACTTTTTATTCATTTATACTTTTTTTCTTTTTCTCTCTCAATTTCTCTTGATAAAAACTTAGACAAAGAGATCGTTAAAAAATTATATATATATATATATATATATATATATATATATATATACGTATATGTATGATGATTCTATACATTTATTCTTCGTTTCTTTATCATCATTTTCCCTCTTTCTGTTTCGATATCGTCGCTTTAACCACTTGCACTTTGGAATGACGTGTTATGCACGTAGATAGTTTACTGTCGTAAATATGTAAACGATGTGCATATCACGTCTCCTGAAAGTCATATATATATATATAAAGGAGGTGCAAAGTGTCTGTCATGGAAAAAGAATTGCGAACTGAAATTACATGGGAGTGTAAAAAATGTCTTGCTGCTTTGAACATTCTAAATTGTTTTTGAAATTTATTATTGCTTAAAGAATTATAGATTTTATTAATAAAACGTTTTATACATTTTCACAAGCTCTTTTTTTTAATACATTATTATCTAATACATTATTTAATACATTATTATACATACATTAATCATATCTATATTTATTCAAATTTATTTACATACATTGTTTGCACGCAATCGGCCTAAATATTTTATGAAAATGATTTCGATTACCGCAGTTCGCTGTAAATTTATTTCGACGTGATTTTCATGCGCGCCCTTTAACAAATAGACGGCGCAAGTGGTTAACTGATGTTTTATTTTTTTTTTACTTGTCCCTTTTATACTTTTGAAATATGTCGTGTGAAAAGATCGAGATCGAGGCGATGATTTCTAAAGATACTACGAACGACCTACCTTTTATTCACCCTCCGCGAAACCGCATTCTCGATTGTTTTTTTCTGTCTGTCTCTCTTTCTCCTTTTCTCTTTCTCATATACATGCACACACTTTATCCCTTGGGGACGTTGCTTATTAAATGAGGACGAAAGGGAACAGGAGGATAAATTCGAATACCTCGAGTACAACGGGATGCAAAGAATCCGTAATGTACAACGAAGGGAGATCTGTAACGTCGAAGAACGAGAATGCGAGGCATTTATTATCTCGTGACAACTGTTCGCCGTCCTCCTACTCTAACACGTTCTTCGAATATGTGAATTCGCTCGAGAAAAGAATACAGCAGAATTTTTCGTAAACTGCAATAAATAAAACTTGATTTATCTCGATGGTAAGTAATATCTATGTATAACATCGAAAAGACTTGTTTTTATATTACAATCTAATCAACCAATATTCAATTTACATTACAATTCAAGAAACTTATCATACGTGCATCCAATTTTAAGTTGTTTACTACAGAAGCTTCGTCAGTAATTCGATATATGTTTGTACAGGAGAATTCTAGAGTAACAGACAAAGGTATCGGTATAGAATGATGCGAGAGATTCATTGCATGACAAAATTGCGGTTTCACGGACTACGATAGTAGATCGTTACATATTCATTGTAAGTCACGAAGTAATAATTCCACGTGATTATTATACTAGGATAACAGGGTGTATACGCGTGCAACGAAGCGAATGAGAAAGATAGAGAGAGAGAGAGAGAGAAAGAAAGAGAGAGAGAGAGAGAGAGAGATTGAGGGAGAGAAAGAGAGAAAGATGACCGCATTAATCTTCCTCGCAGCCCTTAATGAAACAGTGAAACGACAGTTCCTTTTTCACAAAGCGAATCTGTTATATCTAGCGTGTATCTGCATACGTATGTAACTAATCCGTTTTTGGTTTTCGTTTTTTTTTTGTTTATTTTTTAATATGTTCAGAACCATTTTAATTTGTCGTATTTTTAAAAATATCGGTTATTTTACTATAGAATTTTTTTTCAAAACAAAGAGATGACGAGCCTATAAAGCAAGTAAAATGAATAGACTGTATAAAGAAGATATCGATCAATCTATCGCATATATCGTCTTGCGACACAAAAACGGTAGAAACGTTGCCAAAAAAGTAAAGTAATAAATGTCGATTGAGTATGGAGTGTGACGGTATATCTATGAATGCGTACATACATAGATAGTTACATAGATGGTAGCTTTATCGACATTATTGGAAAAGGGAAAAACTTGAAACGATGAGATGCTTTTCTCTTGTATATTTTTCTCGGTAGATTCGGTAGAACGTCAGGTTTGTGTATCGATGAGCCTTGAAGTAACAAATTCGGGTAAACGTATAACTTCAGTAGCGATTGACCGCGAGACTATTAACTCGCCAAGAGTATTGCTAAGCTGCTTTTGACAGATTCATTTAGTTTCTGATATACGTGAATAAGAGTCACAACGGTGGAAAATAAAATGAAACGGAAAAGGAAAAAAAAAGTGGAAGCGTCTGTTACGTTAATGCGTGAGTTATTTCGTTAATCGATCTTAGCGATAAACTTTATATTTATCACTTTGTGATCCGATCGAACTATATGATCGTTCACGTTGTCCAACGAGTCAAAATAAAAAACACGAAAGGTTCCAATTGCGAGCAGCTGACTGAGAAAACGTACTTACATTTTCTCTGATGCGTGATACATCATAATTTTATGTAGCTGATTCTATAACGAGAGAGAGAGAGAGAAAGAGGAGGGGGGGAGAGAAAAAGACAGAATATGTTTCATGTATTCATAAGTCAACAATAGACACTTGAACCTGCCTTGTTAGACGAGAGCAGTGAAGCGAAAAACTGGGTGGAGCTAGTACCTATAGATTGCTACGGAACATGGTCCGAGTTATTGATGATCCATAGGATGAGAATTTTGCCTTTGGAAAAGAATGGAGCGACGAGTATGCCTCGTAATAATAAGTTGTATTTAGGTGAGAAAAAAAAAATATTATACGATGGAGGTGAATATTTGATCAGGAATAAAAATACAGCGTCGAGAGTTTGAATTATCAAAAGAGATAAGATTTAAACGGAGCTCCAATTAGGGAAAGCAAACACGAGAAAGTTAAAACGAGCACGATGATATCGATCGACGCGCGTAGAAGGGTAGCACCGATGTTCCTTCTCCTCCTCTTCCTTCTTCAAAACTTCATTCTTAATCAAAGCTTACACAGAGGGAGAGAGACAGAGGGAGAGAGACAGAGGGAGGGAGAGAGAGAGAGAGAGAGAGAAATGGAAAGTCTAATTTGTAACGCGACCAATTCTCTTCGCTTCCATCGAAGGATGCACCTGTGCATGCTTCGCGAGAGTTTGGCATCTCCTAATATCGCATTTATCGTACGGAGCTCTCGAAAATGGAATCCGTAGAAGAACATTAAAGTCCGTGAAGAAGCAGGCAAAACGAATATACGTTGTTCCTATACGCGGGAGGGTCTCTTTCTCAATGGATAAACGCAATATGCTTGTCCTCCACCCTAAACTGTCGTTGCTGATTTGGTCACAGAAAGAGAGAGATGGGTCGATGCGAGAGAGAAGGATAGCGCGCATACCAAATTCATTGCGACGATCGAATCGCGCACAGGCGTCGAAAGCGAAATTTTACAATCGACTTCACGTTACTCAGCATTGCGTTGAACTGACAATAACGTGATCTTTTATATCTTTTAACGGGGAATAAATAGATCTTTTCTTTATTTTTTTCTGTTTTCCTAGTCTACAAATTTTTTTTATTTATATTCTTTTCCCTTTTTTTAATATTGGAAAGGTGCCAGTGCTGTTTAAACAAACGATATAATGTACGCGAATCTTTATAAACGTTAAAAAGGAGAAAGAAAATATAATAGAATTGCTAAGAATCGAGCTAAACTTTCGAAACTTTTTTCTTCGCCTTTTGCATTTTATATGTAAGTAATTGTAAATAAAAGAATATTTAAAATCCTTTCTAAGAACGTGATGTATAGCATGACGGTATTATAAAACTATTTACTAACTCAAGAAATGTCCGGACATTTTTTAAATGAATTAAATTTTCCTCTTTCTCTCTGGCTCGCTTGAAATTGAAAACATCGTTTGACAAGTTCGTTCACTCGAATGAAATTCTGCGTTGAAGAGATTAATCGATTAATTTTTGAAATACTGCGAGCGAATGTTCTCTTTCTCTCTCTCTTTGATTTTCTAAAATAGGAAGCAGAGAGAGAGAGAAAGAGAACGTCAATCACGATTATCACGACAGTGACACGCCGCAATATTCTGTGGTATATGTCGCTCGATGTCGACGCCACTGAAATTGGAGCACGCAGCCTTGTTCGCACCCTTCGTTTTGCGTTGTGCACGTGTACAGTACCCTGGTCCCGCTACGTTCTCTTCGTCATGCTCTCTCCTTCCTCTTGCTAGTGTCCGAATGACGCGTATTAGCAGCGATGATATTACATGTCAATATTACGTTGCCAGTCAGAACCGCGAAATTACTACCGGTGAGGTAATCAACTTTTAAAACACACGTTTAATTTCCGTGAAAAATCGTAGGAGGAGTGATCGCATGCGATTGCAGATTTTAGGATTGAGTTATTCGAGTTATCCGGTTTAATTTGAGTTAGTAATCACCAGTAGTTTGTACGATGGATTAAAAAACCATTCGCGTAGGAATTTTAACTTTTTAAAGTTTGAACAAGTAGTTTAGCATTTTTTAATAGATATAAAGAAATTAATATGGTGTGTGTTTGTGTGTGTATATATATATATATATATATATATATATATATATATGTATGTATGTATGTATATATATAAAGTGGATGTTAATAATGAAATATAAATAGTTTTTCTTCTACAATACAAAATAATCTTCTTAGGAATTTTCTATCAAGTGTTCTTATAAGAAATTGATATAATGTGTTTTGATAGTATTTTGATATAAATGTATTTTGTAGATTTGGTTGCCGATAAAAGCAACTATTCGTTCTCATATCAGGACAAGCTAGACAAACAAGTAGAAAAAAAAGACAAAACACAGTTTGTACTAGCGACGATCGATGAGTCTAATAGATGAGATAGCTACGATTGAGAACGTCCATTGTGCGTCATTGTACTCTACTGTCCTCTAAAATAGGAAAAAAGATAGAAAAGCTAGACGTTAAGCGAACATAGGATTAACGATCCATCGAGACAGGAAGCTAAATTTTTGATAATGTCCTCCTAAGCGACGAACGATAATAGTCGACGGGAAAATGTCGATGGGCAACGTACGATGATTCTGGGAGTTATTCGTTGATTCAGTAACCGGCGAGGAATGCAAGGTGAGCATCGTTGAAAACGATATCGATTCCATTCGAGGACGAATGGGCTATACGACAAATTCGTATTAATGACAAAGCACGTTTTCGTTTTACTTTTTCTGCATGCTCATCCTAAGCACAATGTGACGTAACAGTTGGGACTGATGCCAGTCTGCTGGAGTTTCTATCATTGTCGAAGTTCGAATTAACTGTAGATCATATGTCCGTGGTAGGAACATTTGGACCCTCGTCATGCAGATTCTTTCCTCTAATGAAAAAGTTAGAAGATGGTGGCAAACGCGACGACAGAAGGTAACGTAAGAGAGAAGTTTACGAGAAACGCGTAGTTGCTTTACGAACGAAAGTCACATTTCGTTTTTCTCGCGTTAACTTTCGCGCCTCATGGGAATACATTAACCTGTATGACTTGCGCTACTTCCTCGAAGAAAAAGGGAAGAGGGTCATTTTTAATAGACTCGTATCGACGTGCCATCCTGACAAAGTTATTAATGACATCGAAATAGTCCAATGAGGAAATTTTAAATGTATCCCTTGACGTCTTTTTTTAATAAAGTTATCTCGTATATATTTGCATATATATTTCGATTTAATAGTTACATCAAAAATTACGAATTCTTTTGAGAACAAAAATTCCAGATAATCGTCGAATATTCTTTCGTTTGCATTTGATATGAAAAATTGATCGGACATTCCTTGCTCTTTCGCTTTATACATGATTTGTACAAAGTTTACTTATACGTAACAAATTGTTGCGCAAGAAAATCGATAAAAAGAGAAGGAACATGAGAAGCTGAACGAGAAGGAGGTGGAAGAAGAGTTTGAAGCTACGGTTCCCTTGGGATAAAAAAGTCCGCGTGGACCGAACGAAAGCTTTTCAAAGACCATAGAGATATAGATATGATGAGAAAGAGAGAGAGAGAGAGAGAGAGAGAGAGAGAGAAGAAAGAAAGAAAGAAAGAAAGAAAAATGTAAGCACAGGGTGTAGTAGTTGGTCTCTGCACGCGTGTCTTCGGCTTTGATGCATAATCGAGTGTTTTCTCGTTACTTACAGTGGTTATTTGCCTGGGCAGGCAGTCAATGAGAAGCGATTTAGCAAATAAGTAGCATATTGCCGATGGCCGTTCATTCGACCGTATGATTCGTGATTTACGTTTCACGATACGCCGACGGTATATACGCCGTAGAGACGGCGTATCGATCTTCCTACCTCTTCTGTGTGTTTGTGTGTGTATATGTGTGTATACATCTTCTCTTTCTCTCTTTTCCTCCCTCTCTTTCTCTACTTCCCTTTTTGTTGTGGTGGGAAAGTTCGAGTAGACTACTACAAGGATTTTTAATTCGAGTGTCCGGATAAACAAACAGCATCGTGGTTCATTAAACTTTCTGGGCATTCGACGAGTCGAATTATATATGTTTAGTTAACTTTCGAGACCCAAATCAACTCGAAATCGCCGGTTAGATCGAAATTCATTTTTAGTCTTACAACGTAATTTTAATATCGACGCGATATCGTATACGGAAATAAAAATTAAGAAGTACCATATTCGATTCGACGTGTTCACCTTTTGAAAATATTATATTTCGCGTAAATATATCGCGTTTTATATTCGTTGTTAAAAATTATTCGCACAATTTATTGATTTCCATTCGGCTTATCGTAACCACGGAAAAAACTTGGCCACGCATGCACATTACGAGAAGTTGGCAGTTACGTTCGCGTGTCCCTGGAGATTAATGGGCCGTCGTGAAAACGGGGTCGAGCCAACGGAAGAACGACGAAGATGGACGGATAAAGGAAGCAAGGTGGAAAAAGAAGAGAGAGAGAGAGAGAGAAAGAAAAGGAGAATATGTATGCGCTGAAGCGCGAAAGAAAAACGTGCGATCATGTCGAAGTCGTGCATCTCTAGTTTTTCTTTGAAAGCGGCATAAGTAACCTGACAATTTTCCATAACATTGATTCATAACAATTCTAAAGTTCTTCGAAGGTGTCCCGTAAAGTCGAGTCGACATAACATTTATCTGTAACAACGGTATATAAAAAGGGGCTAGCAGTTGACCACTACTCATAACTTAAATACTACTATTGCAAACAATTCTTCGTAAGATATCCCATTGGTCTACCTTCTTGCACTACGCTTCGGGAACATATGTTTGCTTTTTTGTATATATATTGCATTACGAAGAAAAGTCCTTTCTAGTCTCCTCATTTTTTTTCTCTCTCTTTTTCTTGACTCGGCGTTCGTGCCCTTTTCCGAAGGGACTACTGGCGCGTGGTCAATTTTATTAATGATCCGGTCTAGCTAGATTCGCGGACAATTGAATGAATGTTTCGCCTTTTCTATTTACCTCTAAAAGTCGTCATTATTAGGATCAAATAAAAAATTTTATTCCACGTTTTTTCTTTTTCCTTTTTTTTTTTTGTACGAGAAAAAGTAGTTAGGCGTAAAAATATTTTTTAGGATCATTAAGGGGAAATAAAAAAAATGTGTACACACATGTGTTTATATTCGTATGCATTATCGATCAACGAACGAACGAACGAAATAAATAAAATTGAGTAGGTACTTACTTGTCCCGTTGCATTTCTTGTTCTTTTTTCTTTTTCGAAGCTCTTTCTATCTTTTACAAGCGCTCGTTTTTATTCTAACGATAAGTAGATACCTAAATACATACCGGTCGTTATCTACGCTATGTAAACTTTCACCTACTTTAAACCGCAATGCAAACATCAATGTATCCTCGAACGACCGCGCAATACAACGAGAGATCCTTTAACAAGCGTATTTCGATCGTACCTATGCGTAACGTTCATGCGTACGCACACATGTGTACGTTCGTAAACGTATGGGCTAATAAAACGAAGTGTGTACGAGAAAGAGAGATAGGGATAGACAAGGGTAGTCTTTCGTGCTCGCCTACCTGAATTACGTAAAAGAGAAGTGAAGCTGATCTCTCACGCACGTGCTGTATATTCTGCCTATCTGTTCCTTTCTCTCTCTCTCTCTCTCTCTCTCTCTCTCTCTCTCTCTCTCTCTCTCTCTCTTTCTCTCTTTCTTTCTATTCCCCACCCTTTTGTCGATCGTTCTTTTCTTCACCAATCTCTTTTGTATCGTCGTGTTCATTGTATCGTCACGCGGTCGAACTTACATTGACGATAATCGAACGCGTACCTCTTCTGTGTGCAATTGTGTCAAATGTGTATTGTGCGATACGATCGATACGAATTATCAATCTATGAGAAAGAATCTATCTAAATTTATAGCACTTCGAAAGAGCCTTTATATACGAGAAAAGGGTACGAATGCTTATTTCGAAGTTGGATGTAATAAAGTTCGATGTAATAAAGTCGGAAAAAAAGAAGGAAAGAAGAAATTAAAAAGAAAAAAAAATCATTTTACTTCGAGGAACTTTAAGGAAGTACCTTGCGAGAAACTTCAGGAACGAGTGAGTGTTAAGAGATTTATCATTAAAATAAACATGGTATATATCTACGATGATGAAGTTTCGTAAAGTACAGAGGTAAGAGGATAGTTGTAGAATTGATTCGCTCGGAAACTTTTCTTCAATTTTGTAGGCGGATATTCCTTACGAAATCGGAAAAGTGTAGACTGGCACGAAATTGCCGCTTTGAAATGCAGGGCTTCATGAAAGACGAAGTTAATCGACTCTATGATTTGTTGTGATATTAAACATTATATCTATTATTACGTACGGGATCACGAACGTGTCTCTGGAGAAATCGGCTTTATTTGCGTCCAAGAGAGTAACTAAAAAATATATAGAGCTTCGTTTTCTTAAAGAAAAAAAAAAAACTGAGAGAAAAAAGCATCGTATTGTCTTTAAAGCTCTTTGGAATTGTACGAATACTCATGAAGTTAATCAACGTTATATCATTGAATTACTGGTGCTGAAAACAGGGATATTAAAATTGGTAGAACGAATGATCCATTAAATAAATTAAAGAGCTAAGTAGAGAGATTTATCGTTACAAGGAACTAATGTTCCCCTCTCTCTTTAAAACAGCGTCGTAATCTTTTATCTCCTTCATGATTTCTCAGATCCAAGATCTTTCGCATTGAGATAATTGCTTTCAGTTCTTCACCGAGCATAATTTCCAAAAGAGAGAAAGGGAGAGAGAAACAGGAAATGCGTCGATGTACGAGTTCACATCTGTACTCTGGATCCTCGTTGCATTTAATAAGTATCTATCTTATAGAAATGAAAAAGAAAAAGAAAATAAAAATACAAAGTGATATCCCATAAAAATATCGTTATTTCTCGTTGGAAAATTAGAAAAAAATTTCTTCTTTCCTTTCGATATAGATATATTTTTTCTTGATTTTTCTCGATTCTACATTTACTTTGACTTGACAGAATATCTTACAAACTAGAATAGTGAAATGCGAAGAGCGAGAGATCACGATACACAACTCGTAAACATGAACGTGCACGCGATTCCTGGGAAGCAATTCGAGCAACGATCTCTCTCAACTAGGTATCGGGGGTGAAAGTACCTCCCACGCGTTAGAGATAGCGGTTCGCCCATCGCAAGGAGGATATCAGAAGACTCCTCGACTTGGCAATCATCTCTACTACTACTCTCTCTCTCTCTCTCTCTCTCTCTCTCTCTCTCTCTCTCTCTCTTTCTTTATCTCCCTCTCTCTCTCTCTCTCTCTATCTCTCTCTCTTTCTCTCTCCCTCTCTGTCTCCCACGTCCTTCCACCTCCCGTTATCCCCACCAAGCGTCGACATCGAGAGCCAAGAAAGGGAACTAATGCCCAATGATAGCTACCCTCTGACTGCGAGAGAGCGAAATCAATAAAGCCAGGGCACGTCCTGCCGCGGCCGTTACTCTCGCTCGTACCCTCAACACGTTCAAATATACACATACGCAGAAGTACAATAGAAAATAGAAACTCTGATAGATCGTAGACAGTATCTCATATTTTGTTTATAAATCAACGTTTTATAACTGTTATCGAAAAACATTACGTAAACGTTACGTACTCGCAACAACGAGCTATCTCCGAAGCGTTTGTTTATCAATTTGTATCCATCTTATCTTACACGATAGGTAATGTTATAAGAAGGAAGAAAGATGTCAAAACTTTTTTCAAAAAATCTTGTTGTAACGAAGATATTATATATATTATTTTAATTACTTTGCTTGATAGTCAACTCTAAATAAGTTGATTCTAAATTGACGTATTTTAAAGTTTGAACTTGCAGTAGTATAAGAGTTCGAGTTAAAGATAACTTTTACATCTAAACAAAAACCATACTTTTTTTCTTTCTTTCTTCTTTTTTTTTTTTAATCAACGTTCGAAATATGTCATTTGATCGTAATGGCGTACATGCGACGTCGGTTTTAAAAGATCGTAACATAGTCTATGGGGTTACGGAATGTATGATGATAGAGGGAGAGTATTGCGGTAAAAAGGCAAACCCCAAAACGCGTGAGAAAGAGAAAAAGGGACAGAGAAAGCTTGTCTGGAATCCGGTTTTTTGATTGTACAGGACTTCGGAACGTGCGTTTCCTTTGCGGTAGGCGTGGCGACAAGAATGGGTCAACCTTTCTGGTACACATATGTTCTAAGAATTCTAAGAATGGGAAGGTAAGAAATATAGGTGTCTTCTACGGAAGAAATATATTGTTTATTCGAATGATTTTTTTATTCGTCTACTATCTTTACATCGCACGAAGGTTATCGTCAAAATTTCAATTAGGTTTATAATTTATCAATGCGTAACCGGCAAGGTTAAGTGCATTAGAATTTCAGTAGATAGAAAGGACGAATACAGAATTCATTGATTTTTATCTTTTCTTCGATCGGGTAAGGTTAAAAAAAAATGCGCTTGTGTTTAACGAACCCAGACTATCGTGCGCGATTCCATTCTGTTCTACCGACAATACATGTTACCTATACATAATAAAAAGGAAGGAAAATCTAGCGTGGAATCGGTTAAGGATCGTAAGGGCCCTACAATAGAAAGATTCCGCATAATGGATGTAAGCATTATTATCGACGTCACAAGACTTACTTTTACGACGTTCTCAACAATACGTGTTTTCTTTCCTTTTTTTTTTCTTTTTCGTTTTCCTTTTCACAAGAGTTTAATCGATCGATCGTTCGATAATCTTCCGAACGTTCTACGCGTAAAGTATAACGCACGTATCGCGTCCATCGATCGTCGAAGGATCTTTCTCGTTCGTTCACCGAATGCTCTATTACAGGAAATTTAATTCGTTTCGACAGCATATCTAATCTAACCCCCTTCGTACGACAAGACCTCACGAACTAGGGAACAGCTCCTCCATTATTTCCATCAACGACGAATTATAGTTATAGCGACGTTGTACACTTCAGCAGATGCAGATCTCTAGATAAGCCACGAGACTTGGTTATGACCGTCTCGAGAATTACTAACATAAATTCATGATATAGAAGCTCGAAATAATCGCAATATGTCGAAGAATACTGTACATAAATATATTATCCACAGGATGGATCGATCCATCTCTTTCCGACATAAAGAATTGATCGTTTAAAACATACTACCTTAACTCGGACTGATTATAAATTGAATTTTTGATTCCGCTATTTATTTGAAATTTTAGTCAACTTTAAACGAGTTAAAGCTTATTTAAAGGAAAAAAAAAAGAAAATTGGATGATCGCTGGTATTTTACGGTTAGTTTCCTACGTAAACTTTGCAATTAAACTTACATATATGGCAATCGAGCGTAAAATTAAACTTGTCCCTTTTCATTCGTGAAAGTTCTTTATCCCGTTCACTTATCTCTTTTCAGCACTCGCAGTTTACAGACGCAGTTTATAAAAAATTTCTTCTTTTCACTCGCACAATTTTGCTCGTCAAGGAACAAAATGTTTAAAGTACGATGTAGGTCACCTACTGCTCGTCCGTTCGATTGCGTTCATAAAAAAATAAGTTTCGAGCGGCGATTGCATTTCGAAGAGAAACGAATCTGATCTTAAAGAAGTCGAGCCATTCCGGTCGTTTGTTCGGTATATTTTTTGTCGTAGCTCAAGAAAAAAATTGTTTTCATTGTAAAACGTCAAGTGCGAAAAAAAGAATCGTCGAATCGAAACCGACGCCTTTTGATAGGAAATTGAATACATAAGGTACTTATTTGTGCTTACGAATTAGTAGGGCACCGTGAGTTTACGTTGATAACGCTATATTGGCTTTATCGCCGAGACGACACGCGAATCTCACTTTTGCTTGAATAAATTACACGAATCGGTCGCTCGTGAGCCATCTCTCACGAGCGATAAATTAACATGACGCGAGGTTAACTTCCTTCAAGTGACACGACCTGATTTTGATATAACTTACGAATGTGTCCCGTCGCACGGTGCCGGAAGAAGAACGAATACAAGAAGAAGCAAGAGAACTCCGGGAGGTAGTTAGAACGTTCCCGAAATAGAATTTTATAAGAGATCGTTCGGGCTCCGGCTTGATAAAATGAAACTCGTTATTAATTATTAACGGATTTTTAATGAAATCATTGGTATAGCGTTTCACCGTGTGAAAAGTTCGAATGTCAAGATTTTATCTCGATGCCCGTCTCACGTGTAGCGATAAACGCGCATACGTTGCTAGAGGATCGGCATCTATCGCCCTTTAATCGTAAAGTCTAACGTATGTAATTTCTTGGGCGCGGCACCGTCGACAAAGCCATTAACCTTTTTACGCATCGAATGCCATTGACGATCATAAGAGAGAAAATTGCATGGAGCGGAGCACTTATTTCGATTATTATCAACTTATTACTCCTTGATGATCCTTGGTGGACGTTTAATTTCTCGTTGACGTAGAGTACCACCGGCGAATACTATCGATTTTTTACTTTTTCTTTTCTTTTTTTTTTGTTTCTTTTTTTCTTTAACATATGTCCCACGATCGACTTACTTTGTTAATGTATACTATGGTAAAAATAATGTCTATGCATATTAAAAAATATTTTGCTCTTTATCGTCTCGTAACACAATAACGAAAAGTCCTTCTCATGGGTCAACGTGAATTATCATCATTCCGGATTAATTAACAGAAACCATGGAGTCTGACTAAATTAATCATTTCCAATTTAATTAACGTAATAGCATTACTTCAATACGAACTACTAATTTCTGGTTTAATTAATTTCGAACAATTTCTATCATTTTAGTCAAGCAATCTATAGAATATATCTGGAAAAGCGGACGTAGAAAAGAGAGAAAAAAAAAAGGAAGAAGAGAAGATATTATCGAATACCAATATCAAAAAATTATTCAATGGAGAAAGTGTATTCTTTCGATTCGAGTGAACCAAAGCCAACTGGAAATCTTCAATGAAAAGAATTTATTGGAGTTACGCTGACTACAGGCCGGCATTGAAATTCGAGAGCATGTAAATTCTATGGTGCGCGTCGATGTGTTCTTCGCTACCATATTTATTATCGACCGGTTAAAACGCCAACAAAAGGAAGAAAAAAAAATAGAAGAAGAAACACGAATGTATGCGCACGAACATCCAATGACTCGAGTTCGTCTCCTGTCACAACAGAGTGAAAATCCCTTCTATACTGAATCTTTTTAACCGCTCTATATATGTGTCCCGTAAGACGATACTAGACAGCCGCAGGCCAAAGAGAATCGTTTCGTCGTCAAATGTCAAGCCTAAGGTGTAGTAGAACAGTCACTCGGGTTACCCGAATGGGAAGAAATAGGAGTCGGTAAAGAATGCAAATGATGAACCCCTCGTAGACTTCGTTATTTTTATATTCAGCGATGACCTCGGAAGATAGAGCTATCTCGTTAAGATAAAAAGGAAAAAAATAGAAAAAGAGAATGGAAATCTCGTGAAAAAAGAGTTATTTTCCTGGAGTTCCCGTAAATACTCTCTAAATACTCCCTTTTGTTCGTTTTACCTTATTTGGAAATTTCGTATACCAGTTAGTTACGTAGGTAGTTAGGTAAGCGGTGGGTAGGTTGTTACGTTTTATTTCGTAACAAGACGAGTTTTCCCAAAAGAGAGAAATTTTACGAAAATCTCCGAACTACGACAAATTACTCACGCTTAAAGGAACTTAAAATTATATGACATAGCTTTTCAGCTGGAGAACTTGACCGAATAATAGACATAGTATATATATATATATATATATATATATATATATATATATATGTTGGCAATGTCGCATCGTACGTTTTTATTGCAGAGAAAAAAAAGAAGAAAACTACGAATCAGGGAAAAAAAAGAAAAACGTTCATGATACCAATTTCTTTTCTTCGTGCGCTATATCTATACGTATGATATAAGAATTTATTTGTAGGAAAAAGTATTACGTTCTCTTACGATTGAAAATAATAGAAAAAGAATGTTTTCTTTTGAACGCGAAAGAGAAAAGCACGAAGACTTCTTGCAAAATGCATTCGAATGAGAACTAGTCGACCTCGTTTTTAAGTCGGACGTGGACGCAATAACAGAAAATATTCGGTGTATGCGAGGATACGCTTCTGGTAGCATCTTAAAAAACTACGAGCTTATGTTACTGAAACACAACAATGCATGTGTATGAACTTCCTGAGCGAACTTCCATTCCGAAACATCCACTTCTTTTGTACATTCTCGTGAATTTGAACATTGAGATCATCATGAAAATTGAACATAGTTTGTTGCTACGTCCAAATTCTCTTTATTTTTACAACGCTTTTGAATTTTATGTATGTACGTGATATACATGAATGTAAGCCATTAAATTTGATCAATGAATTTATCAACTTTTTTATCCGATCGAAAAACATCAGCAAAACTACGTCAAGCGATTGAGGTCTCTTGAGTCGTACGTTTTTCGTAAGTCTTACCCTTTTTTTATAAATTAAATAGATTACCACGGTGGTCATTTACATTTAGATCGAATTCCATATTTTTTGGCCTTGATCCACCTTGGCCTCTGGAGCCTGGATTTGATTATTTTTATTTGCTTAACAAATCGACCAGATCTTCTCGCTATATCATCTTTACATATCAAGAATTATCTAACTTTGTAATAAACCATAAACTCCTAGGTCGTAATGATACGTGTATGTATATACATGTATAGACATGATATGCATTAAGAGAAATGGAATGGTTCGATCCTCATATTGTTCTCAGATGCTGTCTTTGGTCGATTAGTTCGTCTATCAATAGGACACCGCGAGCTTTGTCTATGGATGAATAGGAAATCCGATAACCAGAATGGTGCAATTCAAACGAAAGGTAATGGTAGACATCCACGCGGCAACTCGAAACGTGCATAATTAAGGTAGGACAAAGTATCTCGTTGCTTTGAGATACGGGTAAAAGGTAAATAAGTTCGTGTATGAGTAAGTTGCGAATAAATAAAATTTATAATTAAACGAGAATTAAAATACGGCAGATCTGCGGATTTCACGTAGACATTTTTCTATTTCTGCAATTTTTTTTGTAGAGTTAGTGTTACAAATAACTTTTTGTATTGTTATTGTTGCTACAGTATTATTATTATTATTATTATTATTATTATTATTATTATTTTTATTTTTATTTTTATTATTTTTATTTTTATTGTTGTTATATATTTACTGTATCGTTTACAATCAATTCGTTAGATCGTACACACCATATACGTATAAAGAGATACACGATACAGTTAATAAATCTAATTTATGATTTTCATATACCTATGGGAATATCATATTCGTTTACATCATATATGTGTATAGTTTATTATCAAGTAGATATGCAAGATATTTGTAAGCCTGCATCGCTCGATTCGTCTCTTTTATAAATGATCCTCTTACTATCGGATATCATTTCCATTCCTGATTCGAACGTTATGTGATTTATCTATGCGGATTTCCATCTTCGACGAAGTTTAGGTATACGAAAAGAACTTTGATAACATAGAAATCGAATAATATAATAACGCGATTTAAAAGAAGCTTTCGCTCTGTCAGCTCAACTTTCAACATAAAAAGTCACGATTGTTAACGATTTTCACTATTCTTACACAATTTTCCCATATCGATAAAAACGTTTCAATCGATCGAATACTTTTTAAAAGGAAAATACGTTCTCTTCGTATACACAAAGAAGACTAGCTTATCCGAATAAACGCGTTTTTGTGAACCCACAATTCCATGCGTGCAAAAGATCTAATCTTTCACTTATCGTCGACGTCCTTTCATCGACGAAAACTATGCTAAATTCAATTTAGCATGAAAACGAGATAAGCTTTTACGTTGCTCGGCTCTCTTTCTCTTTTTCTCCTACACAACCACACACATACATACACGCGCACATGTACATTGAACATTATTGAAGCACTCGACACAAATACATTTTTATTCTTGATCTTTAAGTCATCTTGACGATATGATTGAATTAACGGCAACGTTAAGATCGATATAAAAGCTTTTAAATATTAATGGTTTTTTCTGTTTCGACATATCTTTCAAAGAAATTCATTTATGTATATTGTGAAAAAAAAAGAATTTAAGGAATCCGGTTCGCGTATTTTCTTAACCTTGATTTCTTCTCTTCCTTCGATATGGTCAATGATTACAAATTTCATCATTAAACGTATGAAATAATCTTCGATGGAATCTTGAATCATTAAAGCGATATGTTAAAGTGATATGATGCTATCCGATTTGATCTAAAAAATCGAAAATCGCGATCGAGATATTATCTATATAAAACATTCGTAGTTGCGTTTAAACACGTTCGTTGAATCCGAAATATTGGACATGAATTTTTTATAACCGCATGCACAAGATCTCAATAAAAGTGACGAAAGGAGCTCGTTCGCATCTCCATAAAAAATGCTGACCGTGATTCAGAGCAATGATTGGACCCTTTAAGTCGTCAACGTGGACACGTGTGTTACGAAATTACGATTCGATATGCTTCGAGTGATAAAAATCGAGTCTGCCTGCTGTCTACACATATGTAGTAGGAAAGTTAGATTTTTATTCGAATGACAAATCGTTGCTTCGGTAATTTATGCTAGTCTAAACA
This sequence comes from Vespula pensylvanica, assembly GCF_014466175.1. Classification (NCBI taxonomy): domain Eukaryota; kingdom Metazoa; phylum Arthropoda; class Insecta; order Hymenoptera; family Vespidae; genus Vespula; species Vespula pensylvanica. The sequence goes on from NC_057704.1 coordinate 663,996, forward strand.
AATGCGAGAAGGATGTTCGTCCGATCTGCGCCGCGTTCGTTAAATACTTCGTTAAATATTTCCAATTTGTCTCTAACTTTAATATACATATACATCTCTAATCTATATGAATAAATAAAAATATAAATATACTCTCTATATATTAACAGCCACGATTATGTAGAACAAATAATTTTACATTAATATACAATCGTTTAATACGATTATTACACATCCTCCCGCGACGACGGGATTTATTATACAACCGAGCGAACACCCATCGATCTTGTTAACATTGAATAATAAATTTTATCGACCGGACGTATCTGGCATATATTTCTAACGATAAGCTGACAGTAGATAGATTATCTAACGAAATACGTTTAACACGTGACTTAAAATTTTATGAATCGGAGGAAACTCGAATATGTTTACGCATATTCGATCTTCTCTCGTTCGTGTTTCGATAGACACTCGCATGCCATATAAAAGCCAAAAATTGACGAATTCGTCCCAGGACGCAGTTAAGTATCCTTGATTCGATGAATTTGCACCTCGAAAAATAGCGTTGGAGAATAGGAAAACATTATAAAAAATCTATTCGCAAATCCTGAGAATAATAACGCGACGGTAATTCGCTATGTTCTTTTGTCCTTTTGTTTCTAAACTACCGAGGAACATTAAAAAATAATAATTATAAAACACGACGTGTTTCTTCGGGCCGCATCCTAGGACGACAGTATCGTATTCTAACGACGTTGATTTTATTATCCGCTTTAGGTTTCATCGTCGGCCTCGTTGCAAGTACAATAATATTACATAGCTAATTCGTTATTACATAGATATCTCTTACACACAAATCGACAAAGTTCTTCAGCGTGTTACGCGGAGGGTGAGTTTTCTACGTTAAAGCCTGGACCACGATACGCGACTGTGCGCGATTATAGAATGATATCGAGTAATTACACGCATGTATCGCATGTACCATCGACACGCGTAATAAAACTTTACGTTCATTTTAAAACGTCCGTCATTCCTTTCGAACAATCACACACGTAAAATTATTTACGCGTCCGCGTACGTACATCAAATTCAAGTCTCTTTGACGAAAATCGACGATCGACCGATCATAAAATTAACAACGATTTACGAACGATTTTTTAGACTCTGAAGGAACCAAAACAATTAACGCTCTTTTAATCGCGGATTAACGATCGAATTATAATCGGGTGCTATCGAACTATTCGGTATAAAAATAAATAAACTCTCTATTCTAAGAATAATGCAAATCGATTGCGAAAACATCTTATATTCTCTTACATCTAAGGGGATAGATCCTTATCCTCTTTCTTATTCTCTTTGTGCGCTCGCCATCGAAAGGATTGCGTGGATATTTTATTACATTTCGAGTCTCTTGGATGGTTAGAAAATTGTTCTATATAAAACCAGGATAAAGTTCTTCTTTGCGTATGTAATATGTGTAAAGGTATGTGTAAATGTAGGTAATGTATATATATATATATTTATATATGTATATGTGTGTGTATATATATATATATTTATTTGTATATCTATATTATATGTATATCCAGGTATATCGTAAGTTTGCCATCGCATGAGCAGTCGATATATAATACATATAACATGCCAATGCTCGTGCCGATGTACATTTATTTGACCATCGTATTTATTCGTTTCTTTTCTTACCTTTTATCTATCGATTCGTTGAAAGATAACGAGATAACCTTTGGTCTTTCTTGTAAGAAAAGATTTTCTCGTATCATTTGTTTGCCAATAAAGGCAACCATTGATGAATTTCACCGATGATATATAGTTGACACTCTGCTAATGGAAAGAAAAACATTTTACATTGCAGCAAGATCGTACAAAGCTTGAATAATTATTATATATATATATATATATATATATATATATACTCTACGATATATAGGTAATTACTCGTACAAACAATGAAATATATGGACCCGTTGTCGAACCACTGCATAGTCGTGATATAAAAGAAATACGAAAAAAAAGGAAAAAGACATATGCTTTATCGTATGATTATTGTGCAAATTTGCACAAAGAGAAGAGTATAATACTGGTATAATAATGCTCCATTACGTACGTATTTAGCTACGTGAGCATAGGAGAAGCAACGCTTTTAGCCGGACGCTTACCGATTGTACACATACATATATATGTACTTAGATAGATAGATATATATATATATATATATATATATATATATATATATATATTTACGCTTATGTCATTCGCGAATATCAAGCTCGTCTCCCCTATTCTTGAACTAAAACATTACACAACGCATAAATGCATCGGGTGTGCATGTGTAAGTAAGTACATAAGTTCTTTACATTGCTGAAAGCATTAATATAAATTTTAATTGACGTTGATTCTTCAGCATAACGAGTTCGTGCAGAGAACCGCTAAAGACTTTGTAGATAAGGGGAGAGCGATGTTTGCCGGATTGGATCCTTGCCAAAATGAATCCTTGACTGTGCATAGGTATATACAATATATATGTATGTATATATGTATGCATAATTACCTACTCTTTCGATTTCCATAAATTAAAATATATCTGCGTTTGATGACATATAAAGTTTAAATACACGCATGTATATAGGTTATCACTTACGTTGATACTTCAGATTCGTCCATGCGAGAGAGAAAAAGAGAAAGTAAGAAAAGAAGAAATAGAGAGAGAGAGAGAAAGAGAGAGAGAGAGAGAGAGAGAGAGAGAGAGAGAGAGAGAGAGAGAGAGAGAGTACGATATAAATGCACACAGAAACAAGGAAAAAGAAAGACGAAGAAACGAGTCTCCATCTTTTCCAGAGAGACCTTAGAAAGACGTAGAAAAATAAAGATGTTCATTGCTTGATTTCCTTTCCTTCTTTCTCACTCTTTCTAAAAGTTGAATCGAGCACGTATGTATGTACTCAAAGTGTTTCACTTACTTACGACCTTCGATGGTTGCCAAGAGAAATCGAGAAACTATACTCCTATCGCACTTACATCCACGACGCAATGACGGGAACGATCGATACTTGTCCGGTGTTAAAGAAAGATACGAATATCGCGTCGAAAAGTTGAAATCAAATTTCGAAGGAACGACCGTAACCATTCCAGTTCGTGATATCTAAAGTGCAACGTTCGAATCTTTTCGTCTACGAAAGAATCTTTTCGATAAATCAAGCAACGAATTTTAGGGTCTACCGTACTCGATTGAACGTTCTCATAGAAAATGTTATATATCACGGTCGTAAAGAAAAATTTGTAAGGGTCGAACGAGATCGGGAATTTTCTTGCGATGTTGTTTCGTGCTTCGTACTTTTTTTGTTTTGTATTGGTCCATGGAACATCGCGCGTTCAACGCGCATCGATTGAAAAAAGAAAAAGAGGAACATTCGTTACTATCGTAAAAACGATTCCTTTTCACAAAAATCCATTCTCCAACAACTAGATACAGAATGGACAAATACGTGGCCCGTTGACATTTATCGATCCATCGACTTTAAGCTTCTCTCTCTCTTTATTTTGCGATCATAATTTTGGGAAATTCTTTGACGAATTTCGAAAAGAAAAATTTTCATTGCTTTGTCCGTCTTCTAATAAAGCTTGCGCAGCTGGTTCGTCGGATAAACGGATCATTTGTTTTCTATCTTTAATGAAAGCGTTAGAACAGTCCGGCTATAATGGATCTTTTCTACTTAACGATACGTTACCTGCGCAAGCCTCTTCGTTCGTCTCCCATTTATCCGTTCTACCATCTCCATCATATATTTCTTCTTTCTCTAAGCTTTTCCCAATTAATATCATACGATTACTCGAAAATCATCACGTACGATCTCTCTTACGATATCGACATGCAATGAATTCGAAAATTTATCGAAAGATCGAAAGATCGCTTATTATACTCGTCATATATTTTTTTTCGAAGCAGCAATGATCTTTTTTTGTAAAGAGCGAACTTTATTTTTGTTAGTTTGACCGATAGTTTGGAATTCAACGAGCAAGGTACTACTTTTTTTTTCTCTTGTCCTAACTCAACCCCCACCACTCCACCCGCCCCAACTCGTTAGGATCGACCAGGAAGGAGTCGATTTATCTTCCGTCTATTTTCCTAGTTCCTCACAACTCTATGATATCAGGCGCACGAAACTGTACTTTGCTGCTATACTTCACCTCCTGGACGACCTCATTACCTCGCTCGTTCAAGCCCTCTCCCTCCTCGTCTTCCTCTACCTCCACCACCTTAAGCATTTTTCCTCCGAGGAAATCTCTATCTTGGTACCTCTTACTGGCCGTTGACTTCTCTCGAATGATTCTCGATCGAACAGAACGCCGTGGTTATTTGTATCTGAAAATAGTCAAGCGCGTTTTATTAGCCAGCGCGGAGTTCGAATATATTTAAGTACGTAGACGTTTTTATTATTTTATTAGCCATTACGATCAGTCAAATCGTAAAGAGAAAAACTGCTTAATAAATCCAAATTTACCACGTAAGATTATTGGCTTGGAAGATTGATGAACGGATTTTAAGTGAACTCGTGATAAACTGTGTTACGTAAAACGGAGAGAAGGAGAAAGAGAGAGGCAAAAAAATGAAAAAACAAGAGGGCTATTTTTCCCCGATAGAAAACAAGTAAAATGTGACATAAACGAGAAAGACGAAAAAAACGGCGACGCACCAGTTCGTGTAAATCGGCGTTCTCGTTTCGTGTATTTGTTTTACGTGTTCGTAGTTGGCCTCCTTTCTTCACCGACTTTAGTACGAAAAGTAGAGAGATAGAATAGCGCCGCATACCGAAGTTAAATACAATAGCATTTGTAAATAAGAGAAAACTCGACGCGAGATAAAAAAAGAAAAGGTAACGAAAAAGAAATAAAGATAAAAGAGGAAAAAAGAGAAAGGAAAAAAAATGGATCAGAAATTTCTTTGGCGAAGATTCAACTCGCCAATTTCCTCTCTGTGTTACGTTCATCGCAATTTTCTACGTAGGATTTATTTCCCAACCCTTCTTCGATCGTGCTTACCCTCGAAACATTATCGAGCGTACGCGATAGCACCACGACAAACGCGAGAAGGGGAAACGAGAGCAAGCTAGGAAATACAGGCATTTATCTCACACGCAACCAAGTCAATGAGAAGGGTGAAATGAGTGGGAGGAAAGGGTGGTGGATGAGAGCGATTCGAATACGATTCAGACATGTCGTGTCCTTTATCAATATCGCAAACTTTTCCTTATTTATGAAAACTTTTAACATTGACGAATGACGGAACACATCGACCTGCCATAGTTCTAGTTAGGCCAATGCATTCTTCGAACTAACGAATATTTTTTTTTTTTTTTTCGATTAACACCACAGAAAAAATGATCTTCTTGTAAACATACAAACGTTTGTAGAGTATCTATGCGATGCAGAAAATGATCTATGTAATTATGCATATGTAGACGTACATTATACATGTATGTATTCGGTTGAACGACGTCAATTAAACCTCTGACGATCGATGTGAATGCATAAAATGCACGTGGAAAAGCATAAAAGCGGACAAAGCTGGAATATCGATCGGCCGAGACAAGCTACGTCCGATCAATTTCCTTAGTACTTTCAACAGCTTGCTTCTTTAAAAAGGATCGGCAAAAGAAGCAAAGAAAATTGTTCGATCGATGTAACGTATAACGTATAATACAATTTTGATTTTGAAAATTATATAGATCGACGAGTTTTTGACTTTTTTTCTGATATCATTTCCGATTGGTTTCTCCTTGTTGATGTTTATTTGATGAATGAGAAATGAAATCGATAGGATTTAATAGCGAGGAATAGACTTACCTTTCGGGCCAAGGACACGCACAAATTCTACAAAATGCTAGGCCAAGAGAGAGCAAAAGACTCGCCGCTATCGCCACGTAGACAACGCAGAGGTGAACCAAGGAGAATATGTAGAGGGTTTTGTGGCACCATCGGTCGGGATCATAAAGCATGGGTGCATATTCCGGCCATTCGATGCTGAGTATCCAATAATTTCCTGAAGCAAAAGAATGTTCTACCACGTGATGGGAAGGAAGCAGTCGGGTCTTTTAAATATTCCTCGTCGACAATTTGAAAATTTGAAACGTATTCTCCTTTCTTACGATTCTCGGTCATCGAGGCAAAGGAGAATTTCATAAAGCATTATAAATTCCGTCTACGTCGTCTATTGAAATTCGAACGACATTATCATATCACGCAGCCGAATGGATTTCAAAAATTTCGAAAAACTTTACCAATAAGAAAACTATTTCGAATATCAAATAAGTCGTTTCTAAGTTAATATTTGGCGTTATCTCGTTAAGAAGTTTCTTTTTTTAGTCTATTAAGAAATGTCTTAGCATAATTTACCTAAAGCGAACCAACCGACGAGGAAGCACGAGAGAGCTATCGAAGCCAACTTCATAGGTGAAACGTAAGATCTGGTATTAGGAACGGTAAGAGCTTCCGGTCTTCTGGAACGTATCTGAGAGTAAAGTGACCAAAACATTCTAACGGTGCCCAAAGTACCACCGACCACCATGTAGAGAGGAATATGTGGTTCCCTCGGGCAGTCTTTGATGAATTGTATACCTGAAGTATAAACAAACTTAACAAATTAATGTACGGGCATGTGGAAATATGAAAATCAGTGAATGAGAAAGTTTGCAAAGCTTATATATTTTCGAGCGATCTTTTCATAAAAACATTTCCTCTCGACCCAATTTTTTCTTTAACTATTCCTTTTCGAAGGAATTAACGCAACGTGGTTGCTATTGTTATTGAAAATTTTTATAAGATAAATTTGCTGCGCATGCTTTCTGCAGGGAATCTACTCGAGCGTTTTTTTATCCGAATAGAAAATATAATATATCGTTTAATCGTGACAGCATATCCTGAGAAATTTAACCTTTCTCAAGCAGACTGCAGAGTCAGCGTTCGGAGCTGTTTGCATACGGCATATTCGTACTGATTCTAAGAAAAGCTACGATTCCTAGTAGCTCTATTGAAGACGCATCTTGCTCTTAATAAATCAGATCAAGAATCTATGCCCACGCGACTATGAGATACGATTATGAAACTTCACAAATAAGTTCGTCCGTTGTAGGCGTGTCACGATATCGGATCGCGTGCTTTAAACCCAAGAGAGCCAATTAACTTGGCAATGATGCCGAATGTCCTCCATAATTTAATCCTTTTGATCCTATGCTCCTAGAAGATTTCCCGAGTGTCGGCGAAGTCGGATAAACTACGTCGAACTTGGTTGAAAATAGAAAAACGACGTTGGATTAGAATAGGACCCGACGTCGAATGTCTTCAACCCTTTCTCTATCACGGGTTTCACCGCAAATTCTAAGACGTTAATTTGACGCTTTGTTCCATTAAGCGAATTATCGATTTGTTATTAAAATTATATCAAATTAATATAAAACGAGTTATAAGTGAAAAGGGTGAGGATAAAGGGCGTTGATTTAAAGACATGGAATAATCAAGATATGCTACGTTTACTTGAAATACTTAATTCAAGCAGAACTTTATCTGGGTGACTATAATCACCCTTAGTATACAGCAAACGTACAACGTTGAATGACTACCTTAGTCACCTTTGGTACATGCAACGTACGTGCAACGTTGGGTGACTATAGTCACCTTTGGTATACAGCGAACGTTCAACATTGGGTGAACATAATCGCCTTTGGTAAAGAAAGGGGTAATGGTGTTCCTAATTAATAGCAGTTCTTCGTACAGAAAATGGCTGTTGACAGGTTCGAACCTTTCGCTTCGTTCCGATTTCTTTTTTTTCTCTTTAACGATAGAAAATATTCCGGCACCATCACGAGTGAATCGATGAGAGATATTTCGCTTTCACGGGGGTACAAAGGAACTCTGGCATTCAATACGAAGGACCACGGAAGCTGTCGCTTAACACGCAGAACGTCGTCGATTTAATGACTAAAGTATTGGACTATTGGAAGTTCTTAATAGACTTTAGAGGATCATCAAACGTCGGAGCATCAAAAACAATTTTAGCGAGCCGTAATTGAAAGCTTGGGTGGATCGAAGGAAATAATGGAAGTACTTAATAAATAATAATAAAAAGTAAATAACTATTTTACATCGTCTATCGAACTAATCGTCGAATTCTATAAAACGTTCGTGATGACGTATAAAGACGTACGTAAGTTACACCGGCTATAGATATTCCTTAGCGAGCTTTTCTTTTTTTAAAGCTGGATAGTCTTATATCTAGGTGTAATAATATTGGTGCCGACGAAATCCATAGATTTTTATGAATGGGATTTAGAGAATAAACCTTTTTCAAGGGTTATCGATTACAATATTTTTTTGTCGAAGCAAACAATTTTAGAACCATTTCCACTTACCTAAAATAAACATCAGAATAGGCATAGTAGAAAGGACAGCAAGACATATGGTAACTATCATCGTTTTGCTAATGACCCTCAGAGCACGGAAAACGAAGTCGCACGTGCCGTTGGCCTCGAGATGGGCGTCCTTCAGTTGAAAGACCACGGAACCGTAGGTCGCCACTCCGAGGTTTGCGGTTTCCGAAGTACCCTTCTCTGGTATTTTGATAATTCCGGCGCACAATCGACGTGACTCGTCGCCTGAAAACTACAATTCGATTCGATGCATTCGAATTCTCCAATTTTCATTTCAACAGAACACTTATTGACCTATCGAGCTGACATTAAACATTTTCAATTTTTTATTCCGCCAACGTGAAATGACGTAGAGAGAAGAGAAAAAAGTAGATAAATTGAAAGAGTATGGGAGAGAGCACTAAGGAACAGTTCAGAGCGTAACCGAGCGAGAGTCTTTTTCCAGGCGAGAAAATGCATTTTGTAAACAGCGTTACTATCTGGCGCTTGTCGTATAACGAAATTCTTGCGAAGGCATACGAAGGACTAACCTATTTACAGTTTGCACATAACACGCGGTCCTGCACCTAGCAGGATATGGAAAAAAAAAAAGAAAAAAGAGAGAGAGAAAAAAAAAAGAAAAGAAAAGAAAATAAAAGAATGAACTCAACGTTATTCTGTCCTTACGATGTCTTTCAAACGCTCAACGTAGAATCATCGATTCTTATATCTCAAAATTTAATATCTTGCCGTTAGGAATCTTAATACTTCCCCTTCAACTTATTATATCGCGATACAAGAACCGCGTTAAATTTGACTGGAAATATTCCTGTGCTTTTCTAGGCGGAAGATAAATAATTACGTACCTGAGAAACAGAACTGCTTGCTCGCCTGGATTCCGTCCAAGAATTCCCACCGTGTGCGAGATTAATTTGAGCACCGTTCCCTGCTGATCTTACGCTACTAGAATTCATATCCTTTTGACGATAGGGCGAGGAACTACGGCTTCTCACAGTTCCTACGACAAATAAAATAATTCGAAGGCGAAGTCTTGATGTTTATATTCTTTGAATTTTCTCTCTCTCTCTCTCTCTCTCTCTCTCTCTCTCGCTTTCTCCATATTTAATCGACTATCTCGAGAGGTACGAGAAGATAAGCATAGATTCACCTTGATCGGCGGAAGCTCTTCTCGGATCCTGTAATGTCAAATTGCCTTTGGTAATTCTTCTATCCAGTCCTCCACCGAGACTACCCCTGGGACTTCTGTCGATACTCTCCGGAGCTATACTTCCCCTAGGACTTCTGTTTCCCTCGTCGTTGTGACCAGCGATACCTCTGGAATGCTTTTCCAAATCGTTAACGATGATGCTGCCACGAGGAGATCTATTCGTTTGTTCGTGGGTAACTATCGAGCCACGTGGACTGCGATTTCCCTCGGGACAAATAGACCCTCTCGGAGAACGATTCGGATCTGGCACGATCGAACCCCTCGGAGATCGATTAGGATCCGGTGCTATCGAACCTCGCGGACTCTGATTCGCGCATTCGGAACTTAAAGATCCACGTGGACTTCTATCCATTTCTAACGGCGTCGTGGCACCCGCTCTTCCGGTTCTAACCATTTCAGGACAAATGGATCCACGTGGACTACGATCAAACTCCAGGTTCGCTATGCTCCCACGTGGACTTCTGCTCGAGTCTGGTATCAAAGAGTGCCTGGGACTACGATTGCCAGTTACATTTCCATTTTCTGCCATCAGAGACGTCCTTGAACCACAGAGAGGTATCAGACTGTTTCGTGGACTGCGATTGTAGGCCACGTCAGGGACCAACGAATGTCTTGGACTGTGAGGAGTGTCCGGAGTCAAACTGTTTCTTGCCGATCTACTTATCTCTGGTACCAGACTATTGCGTGGACTTCGACCAGGATCGGGTATCAAAGAACCACGAGGACTTCTGCAGTAATCCTCCGGTATCAAGGAGTTACGCGGACTTCGAGCAATGTCTGCTGTTAGATTGTTGCGGGATCCACCATAATCCAGATCCGGTAAAATCCTTCGACCGCTGCCCTGCAATATACATAAGGAAAGATTTTCCTTTATATCTATTGGATTTCGATATCTGAAAGTTTTTATTATAATACGAAGAGACTGAGGATCTTATATATCGTTATTTTTATGGTATATAATCTCTCTTTTTTTCCATAAGTGCATTACATAGCGTTCATATATTTTTTCTCTTTTTTCTGTTTCTTCTTTTTTTTTAATTAAAACTATCTTCCAGTTTTAAGAAAAGCAAGTATTACGTGGGCAATGTCGTTCCGTGGGAAACCGTAAAAAAACTTTTTCGAACAAGCTGGAGCTACTTTCGTAAAACTTTGGAAAGACAATTTTTCTGAAAATCAGGTCGCGAGGCATGCATGTACATTTTATAAAGTGAAATATAAGTTTACAGAAACCTCTTCCGGTAAATCATTTTCAACGTCGAGTGCTATATTCGGTACGACGCTTCCTCTCGGTGATTTCTGTCTTTCCATCGTGCCGCAGGGACTGATCTGAGTCAAAAGATCAGGTTTTTCCGTAGCAACGCTTGCTCGCCGTCCTCTCGTAGCAGATGAAGTTCCAGCAGGATGACTCGAGTTTGCAACGCTTCGTGACGCCCTGCGGCGTCGCGACGACGCACTTCGATGTAACATCACGGCGACATCGTTTCAATCCTAAAACTTGACAAAGTTCTTTATATCAAAATTCGTAGATTGGTATCGCATTAATTTATTATGTCTACCTACTATTTGCATATGTTAACTCTTAATTGCCAACGTATTCTATATTTATTATAACATTAACGATGACAAAAAAAACCCCTACGAAGCATAAACACGTCGAATCATTTTTATTGACAGGATATAATTACAGCACCATCTTCGTTTCGTACAAGAGTGCTTTCGACTCGTTCACTATGATTAACAAAATTATAAGCGAACTTTTTCCTGACATTAAATATGATATCGCGTTGACAGGAATATCGAGTGTCGTTTAAAAAAAAAATGAAATATCTAGAGAAGTAAATAAATTTGTTGAAATTTTATAAATAAACTTGACACAAAATCGAAAGCTGATACGTCCGTGTTATAATCTCTAGTTGGATAACATTCAAACTCGAGAGACTTTGCAAGTGGGAGTAAGGACAACGATATCTTTGTACAAAGCATTCTTGTATGACATATTGCTGGTTCACGAGATAAGCCCTTGGTAACATATATTCTCATGTTCAACCCTCCACATGTAACTCCATGAGCTATACTACACTCTCTATTCTGGCATTCGGCTTCCACCTTGCAGGAACTTGTTATTCTACTATCGACGCACCGACCTCGGTACGTGAGAATAATCTTAGTAACCCGGGGAGCTTAGCAATGAGACGATCGTCATAAGTCCCTCGGTCTCATCCAACAATTTATAGCGTGAATCTACTAACCGATATATTAAAAATTTCAAGTATATCTCTAACGATTTTTTTTTCTTTTTTTTCTTCTACGTTTTTCATCCTCATCCATTATATTAAATACTATGTACTCTCGTAAGTACGAATATGCAGAATGTGTACGCACGATCTTTTGGGATAACGATCCGAAACGTCATAATGCTTTTATTGTGATTACTCCCAATGGTAATTGATAAATATATTGTTGAATTTTGCCAGAGAAATATCGTATTTATTGACTCGATCATTAATCGGTTTTTAATTTTTATCGGATGAATGTAAGAAGAAAAACAAAAAAGAGACAAATTAATCAATTGTTGGAAAATGATCGAACGTGTTTGTGATTCGCTTTACAAAATTCAAAAACAAAGGCATGAGATGTTCCATTATTCTCATAAAGCATTTAAATCGAGCCACTCTACATAACATTGGATTTCAATCAAACGGTCAACAATATGATTAAAATAAAATGTGGTTGTCGCGTCGCGATGAGACGGCTCGTCGGCCAAACAAAGACTTCGGTGGGCGTTCGTCGAGCGACCAAAATACTCTCTGTGGTTTACAGACAAAGATTCCATTAACCCGAGTATGGATCAATGACCGTATTTTCAGCTTTCTGTTCTTCAAGACCATCCTCTTTCCATGAGATTACCTTTTCTTTTACCATATCCTTTACAATTACCGAAATCCATTTGTTTCTTACGAACTTCTCAACTAAAAAAAAGAGAAGAGAGAAAAAGAGAGAAAGAGAGAGAGAGGGAGAGAGAATGATGGCCAATGGCGAGGGAAAAGAAGAAGTCGATTTAACGGGGCAAAATAAAAGCCAATTTCGAGAAGAACCTGTTCCAACCCTACTCTACTGTTTCCTTTCAATCTTTATCGCCGTCGAATTGTCTTAAGCAGAATGAAAATTCTATTTCTTTTCCTTCTTTTTCAATTACCATCTTCAAAATCGAAATCTTCGAATCGACTGGAACAACGTTACCTTACACAGCTTGGCGATATAAATATTCAATAATTGTTTTCATGCGATTTTATGAAAACGTGAAAATCGTAGATACAAGATAAATCAACCGATAAACTCGATGTCATTGTTAAGTTTTCGCGATATGAGCGTATTGTATATGCGTTTATCAATCTAATACAGATATGTCTTGTAAAGTATAATTAATTTCTGAAACGAGAGAAGTCAGTGACCTACATCCAACTATAAATATGGTATTGCTTTATGAGTATGAAGCTGCGATCTAGTGGAAGAAGCCAGAATGTCAGACACATCTTTGTTGGGTAATAAAAGGTTAGAGAAATTTTAAGGAGCTTTTAGTGTAACTTATCGTTCATCAGATTTCCTGATTTACGATATTGATTTATTGCATAGACAAAATATCGTTAGTTATGTTAATAAATATTGTTGTATCAAATAGAGAAAATATCGATCGGCGATGTTTTAATGTATACATACATACTTCCTCATATTTATCGTTGACTTCGTAATATTTAATTAAAAGAAAATCTATTTTTATGATAAACGCGTGTTCTTCCTTTTTTTTCGTTTTTTTTTTTCTTTCATTTTCTCCATTTTTCTCTCTTTCTATCTCTTTTTGGATCATTATCGCGAAATGTATAATAATTAACGTAAATGATAGGAAATTATCATGGAAAAGTTAGGTCATTTGCGACATTGCATTGGAGAGAAAAATGTTTGAACGCCCGTTTAAAATGAAGCGTACTTCAAAGCCAATCAATTAAAATGATTTTATCTTTGCAAAAGTGGACACGGTAAAGTGGCATATAGGGAAAAACGTTAAATTTACTGAAGCATTGCGTGCCGCGCTTTCACCTGCGCACGCAACAATCACTACCACCTACTATCGTAAACATTAACTCGATTCTTTCGTAGGAATGATTTTATCAAAAAAATTGAATTAAGTAATCCCTTTATTTTTTTTCTATATATTTAAGTAAAATAAATATACTCGAAAGAAATAATGTCTGGTGTTAGTCGTATCTAGCTTATAGTAATCAATATCATTGTTTGACTGCGATACTTCTATGTATTCTAAGCAGAATTTTAAAGTGAGAACTACTGGTAAGTAGAATTAGTTTAAATTTAAACATAGATAATAATTATTGTTTTTTTTTCCAGTGATCTACAACAAATTAAATATTATTAATATTGTTAATCATGAACACCTGTATAACACGTAAGTATATCGAGAGGTAGTATTTATAATTTGTGTAAGTAAATGCAACGCGCAAGCATATGTCCGATTAAATTCTGTGTATCAATAAGAATGGTTTATGATTATATACAAAATAATTGATTACGATTTAACCAGTTGAAAAACATTTACTCGATAAAAGCTTTTTCTGATTTAATTGCAGTACGAAAACATATCAAGAAATAAAAAAGATTCGAATTGTTTATTCGTTTATTTAACTAAATTAACAAGCGACAAACATCTGTAACGATTTATTCACTGTTTTTCTGTCACAATTAATAAAAGGTACGAATGAAATCTGATTTAAAGCTTTGTCTCAAAAATATCGGTTATTTTATTTTCTATACTTTCATTTTTCTACTATTTTTTTTTTTTTTTTTTAATGTATTTGTTAATTACACAATTCTAGCTAAAGCATCGAAGCGTCGGAAAATGTAATCGCAAAGTAGATAACATCAGCGTTAATGGAAACGCGTTAACGTCCATTCACGTGACGATATTAGATGATCTATTAACTAGATTATTTTTATCGTTACCACATAAACATAGAATTTGTTCATTCCATTAGCTTTCTTCTAATGTACATCAACGTAATGTACAACGTTAACATACGACACCGATGACGGCGCTGATTGTTGCGACGCTAAAATTTTTGACAGTAAGTTATTACACGTAAGCAATTTGATATTTGTCATGCATGCACCAAAAATTCAATTTACATGATAGAAAAAAAAAAAGACTCGGAAGCTCACCTCCGAGTAAAAAGATGAATGAAGTTTTGGATTCATGTTCCTCGGGACGGACTCGCTACCGTGTGTTTACAATGTCACTGAGGAACTCACAAAGCTGGTATAGAGATATTTCACTATGAGCAACGATAATATCTTTCAACGTTCATCAGCGGATATCAGCGAAAAAAAGGACAATAAAAAATATATGGAGGCATATGGATGTCAAAATGAAAAATCTTTCGAGAAGGTAGGCTTAGTCGTGTTAAGGGGTTTGTAAGTTATCTCACGGCACAAGTTACCTCGTTCGCGGCTTGAATCCAACTGAACGGCCCGTTCGAAGGAGCGCGAGCATATAATGCGGGGCGTATCATGGAACGTACAGACCCTCCCTCTAGCTCATTCTCACCCCCGAATCATCTTTATCCATCCTCACTGTCCTTTTTCCTTTACCTTACGGGATCCCTTCGATTCTTCTACCTACGTATCTTTGTAAGAGTATATGTGTGTATGTGTGTGTGTGTGTGTGTATGTATGTATATATAGAGCTATGGGTATATCGAAACAAGAATGTGTCCAATGATAGTGTTATTTTCGTTGTGGAAAAAGCACGTCATCGACCGTTCGTACTCGACGGTTCCTACATGGTTTACACTCGAGTTATTGAAAGATAGCTGATATATATGCATTTAGAAAATATGATCCATCGCGCGCCAATACTCAGCCTTTTTCCATACTTTGCTAAGAATCCTTTCGCAGTCTATTTATAAAAATTGATTTTTATTGAAGGGCGAGAAGAAGGCCGAGCGGTGCCTCCCTCGACGAAATTCCGATTTTGCGCAGATTCAATGCCACCAACGTTCTTCTATCTTTGTTGATTTCTCTCTTTTCTCTTCTTTTTGATCCTACATCCGTATTAAAAAAAAAGTCTTTTCAATCACGTTACGACATATCGTATCGTAAAGGTACTCAAACGATGTAAATAAAACGATCGATTTTGGGAATAATCTTTGGATCGCGTCTTGAGTGCTTGAATTAACATTTCAAATTTCTTATATGATATTCGACCATATTAATTATTTATGATATATCGTTACGGTATATGTATTATGTATTTATATTTAAAAATCGTATAGCATGATAAAATTATAATAGAATTTTGAAATACACTTTAAAAGTCTTTTTACTAGATAAAGATAAAGGAATGAAAACAATGTAGGACATCATCGTTACACACTATAATATTACACATTGAATTATCAAATTATCATCTCATGATCAATAATCCTACATAAATAAAAACTGTAATTTTCAGATAAAATAAAATATTGGTTTAAAACAGATTACATTCAGTATTATATTAGTAGTATCGTTTATATGTCGTTATATCGTATTAATTAATGTTTTAATAACGATAAATTAAAATATTTAATAATTATAATGGGAGTTTTATGTAATCGAATTTAATAAAAGCGTCGCATTTAACTCACGAAATTAATTTCGTTTCAATATTCATAGCAAAGTATTTGTAGATGTATTTACGAATCAAATTAAAATGCACAAGAGAGCGTGTAAACGAAATAAAAATCCATTGTACGTCTGTCGACGACCTTGAACCGAGATGACACTATCAGTTTTTTCAAACGTAGTACTCGATATTTTAAACTGCTAAACGTACGAATAGTCGGGCCTTTTACTATTTTTCTCTTTTTCTGTGTTATCTTCTTCTTATTAAAACAAGTTATAATGTTTTCGTTAAATGTATTATTGTTAAATTTACTTGCTGAATTTAACGTATAAAAAATAAATAAAAAAATAAATCTCCTCGCGATGAATAAATTTTAGAATACAAAAAAATAGAGTCATAGTGTCCTTTCATTATAACGGCCACTTGTTGGACGGAGTCGTTTGATTTTTCTCTCTCTTTTTTTTTTTTTTGAGAAGAGTAATTACATATTAACGCATTCATCATCAAGATATGGTCTTTCTAACGATAAATTAATAATAATGTCAACTTATCTATAATCAATATATTTTCATCATCTTTCTTCTTGATATTAAATTTCTTTTTTTTTTCAAATTAATCTTTCTCTAACTTAGAATGTTCATCGCTAATCTTCAGTATTAATCCCATTTATCTCTCTCCCTCAATACTTTCTGCGTTTCCATCTATGACCATTATTTTCTTTTTTCTTGAGTAGAATTGACAGTAGCGCTTATTTTATTATAGATTGTCTGTTGAAATAGTTAGTTTATATACTGGTTGTAGTTTTATTGATCCAGGATATTGATTTCAAATTTTATTTTATTTTTTATTTTAGTTGTTCGTTCTGGTCGTTAATTTTAATATTTAACTTCAGTCTAATTAGTGGTCTTGATTCCATTGATTAATTAAATTGTTAACTCTTCCGCCGAATTACTTTAACAACTCGATGAACAAATTGTTTCGATAAAACTATAAAATGAATATTTGCATCGATTTGCTAACGTGACTGAACAAAAAATATTCAGTGTATAGCAGTGACTATATTTCGAAATTCATTTTATTTTTTTACAGTTCAAAAAATAATATAAGGTTTCGCGCAAACACTGACTCTTCTGATTGCATTCCGCGTGATCACAACTGAAGAATTGTACAAATAAAAATTGAAAAGAGAAAAATAACAAAGGAAATGTATACAATAAATGTTCACTAAAATAAACTTTGACGTGTACACGCACTTTCTTAAATTATTTTATCAAAGAATCTATTACAATATTAAAATCATTGTCATAGTTATTATATGTATATATATATATATTATATATATATATATATATATATATATATAATATTCATAATGAAATAAAGTTGTATTGTATTTCTATATTGTATTGTATCGGAAACTTAATAAGAAAATAAGTAAACAAAACAAGAGGCGAGTGCATTCTCGACCCTGATCAGAGGTCAATGTTCGCTACAATTTCATTCAAGCGAAGTACTCGTTACTATAAAGCGTTTTACCGAACATTCTTAAAGTTTGCTGCATATCTCATTTTTGAGTATAAGAATAATTATTCTTATTTTAAAACATTTATCATGAAAAGAATAAAACATAGCAGATAGTTTCCTTTTGCATAACGAGTAAATATCGAAATTTTTTCTTTCTAATAATAATTGCGGACTATAATAAATTAATATTTTATTCGGAACAGGCGTTAAATATAAAATAATTTTTTTTAACATTTGGAGATCATTAAATTTTGAAGGCGAAATCATTGTCTTCATCTAACATCAACAAAAACGATGTTATTATAACGATGTTATTAAACAACTAATATCAACGATCACTCGAATATTTGTATTGCCAAAATGAAAACTAAAAAGTTGCGAAGTAGGAACAGTATTTGTTCGTTTGCGTTTGGCGATTTAAACAACAAATGAATTTGCATCGACTGCATCGAAGAACCATTATAGAACTTCTTAAAGTGAATAAGCACATTTCAATATAATTGTATTCTTTACTTTCACATTTTTCATGTTCGATAGAAGTAATCTAATACAAGTTAGAGAATATATTAAGTTAAGGATATATGATAATTAAATTTACAGAAACGATAATGAAATTTATAGTTATAAGAAATAGATTTTTGTATAGAAGTCCATAAATGGATCTTCAAATGCAGTAATCTCCACGTAGTTGGTACTACTTGTAATATAAGGAATCTAATATGATTACTATCGAGCGTATGGCTGTACATAATAGTTTCAACAATTATTCTAGATTAATTATTCTAATTTCTCCTGGGTGGGGCCTTTGGCGGATCTTTTCTTTCAGTACTATACTTTCTTTTTTATTTATGTTCGTCATCATATCTACATATTTCAGATTTTCTTTCTACTATTGTTGCTATGATTTTTTCATGTTATATTTTACGTTATATCTTACGTATTTCATTGCAAATAATATGCAATTAAAAATTGATAAGTAATAAATAGCTAAAATTTCAATCACAAATATATTATATTTTAATTAGTTTAAATTATGTTCCGATTTTGTTAATTTTTTCTTCTATTATATTTTAAGATCATCTACGAACGATATCTTTAACAAGTACTCTCAACAAAGTGTATGTTTCACCTTGTTTTTTAAACGATTTTTTAAATTATAACCATGTACTTCTTAAAATTTAATCTATGATCTATTTATAGTACTATTCTAGTCACAATTTATAATTGTGATGATTCTATTGGTAAATATTAAAAATTCCATTTTTATAAAAGATTGATGCTGTCACAAACTTCACAGATTTTTTTCTTATTAATTCTATTCATGTCTCAGTATTTCCTTTGGCATCTCTGAAAGAATAAGACTTTGTGTACATTGTAATATCATCTCTATATTAAGCTATCTTTGTCATCTCAGGAAGATCACTAAGAATATTCCTAACATACGAATTGTACAATAACGTACATACCAGTTTGTCAGCATCAAAAATGTCCCTTTGTCCTGTAATTCACCGAGAAAATTTTCTAATATCCAGATCATCAGAGAATGTTGGAATCCTATAGTAAATAGTTATAATCATTTTATTTCTTAAGATTAATCAGTTCGTAAATATAAACATTTCTACATTACCAGTTTATATTGCATATTAGGAATTTTATTTCGTTTGCAGGATATTTTTCTTTAAAGCATTGCCAACTTGCAGTTTATTTTAAATCGTATTTTTCGTTTCATACACGGTGCAGTTATTAATTTCCTTGTTATAAAGTAGTATTTTCTGTCTAACGCTATATGTTCTTCTTGGCAATATCTACGAATAAGATTAATGGCTCTTGAACAGACTTCTTTATTTCCATAGAGCGTTCCATCTTTCTTCTTTCTTGCAAAATTTTTCTCCATGGCCAAATTCAAGAAGTTAAAACATTTCAGTAAGCTTCATATATAAGAGTTAAAAAATACCTTAATATTATATATAAAGTAGAAACCATATACTTACATAAATCTTCTTTGGAAGAATAAAATTTTGATAGGTTATCATCGATCCACTCAGAACCCACACTATCTTTTTGACCGACTTGGCTTAGAGATGATAATTATACTCAATAATATATATATATCACTTTTTTCCTAAATTTTTTTATATCACCACTGCTTTTATACTATATTTATTATATTTTTTGTTTCCAATTTTTCCCGTACAAGAAAATATTATTTCCATCACTGCCATGATAAATTTAAAAGATGCCGGGTATCCTTGATGAACTTCGTAGTTTGGTCACTAGAGAGAGCGATTGTCGCAGGAGTTCATACCGCCATCTACTTCTCTATTTTCATAGTTATAATTTTCATTAGTCAAAGAATGTCGAGTTAGTTGCTGAATGGGTTATTATATTGGAAATGCAGATATATTATGTAAGTACATTATTTATATAATATATTTATATAAAAATGTAACATATAATCAGAATTTATAATGTATGTTTAATTTAATTACTGATTTTCATCTATAAAATCGATTATTATAATGCACGAAATTCTTGATGCTATTGTGTCATTATTATTTGTACATGTAGGGACGATTCATTATTTAAATTCAATTATTTAATATGAATATTGTTTCTGCAATGTGTAGCGATTTATTAGTGTCATTAAATTATGTGTTTCACATACTTTCATATGCGATTATATCTTTCAATTTACAATTTTAATGTAAGGTTAGGTTATTTCCGATTTTCTTTTTTTATCATATTTGTTTGTTCATATACTATTTATTCAAAATTTTTATAACGATTTGTATATTTCTCTTTGCAGATCTCATATAAAACCATAATAGTATAATGGAAGAAACATCTTCGCAGGATAAAATTTGTAAACTTAGATATTTGCAGAGGAAAAAGACGATATGGTGTGAAAAACAAATGGTTGTTATATATTTATTACATATAGCTATGATATAGTAACATGCATAAATGCTTATCATTAATCTTTATTTGTTCTAGGGAAAATGTGTAAATATAAGGAGATAGGTTAGAATTAAATTCAGTTTAAAACAAAAAAATTGGAAAAGAGAAAGTACGTTATTTTTAAGTAATTGTTTAGTATTGATATTTTACTTTATATTTACATATATACTTTTAGCAAATTGGAAGAAGAATTAATTACATATAAGATTGAAAAAATATTATAAAGTAAATTATAAAATATTTGAAATACTAGATTTACAAAAACGTGTAATACGTATAGATGAGAGCAACCAGATTATAAAACATAGAAACATAGAAGAAATTATATAAAAAGATTAAATGCAGATGCATTATAAAAGATGTAAAAAATTATTAGAAGAGAACAATAAATCTCTCAATGAAGGTTCCAAAATACATTTTTATTTTATATATTCTGTGCACTATATTTTTATAGTATAGTGTGTTATAGTATTATTTATTATCTATTTTATTTTTAGTAATGATAAAAGTAAGACATTGTTATAGGATAGTGAAATAAATTCTCCTAACGTTTCTATTGGATTACAAGGCATTTTAGAACTTTAAAGGAATAATATATTCTATAATAAGTTATGAAATTTGTTTTTTATTTTAATAAAAAAATCTTGGCTCTCTCAAAATTATGTTGGAAGTATAATGATAATTCTTAATTATGATAGTTATGTTATTTGTATATAATCATTGCAAATGTATTATTTTTATTTAATTATTACATCTTATAGGAATCTATAAAAAGTGATATGGTGTTAGAGATAATTTAAAATATAACAAATTTCCTAGCCTTCTTCCAACTGCTAAATTACAAAAAAAGAAAGATTGTTTGTTTATGCCTAAGAAACTCAAATTTGATACAGGAAACACCAAAATTTAGTGAAATATAATTATAAATACATTATAATATTGAAATTATTATGATGGTCTACTTTTTATGATTTATATTTTATAATAATTTACAAGTATGTATCTGTAGTATACTATTCTTCTAATTTTCTAACACAGACTACATCAGTTCTATTCGATATTATTTATTAAAAAGTCATAGAATAAATGAAAGAAAGTAAAAATATTATTAACGAAATTGAATATGGTTATAATTTATATAAATATGTTTTTGATGTTTTTATTTATATGCTTTATTTAATATATATTTCGTATATAATAATGCATCGAGAAAGAATTAATTTTATAAATATGAAAATGTTGACTATATTGGCTATATTATAGACAACTCACACGTAGTATAGATTTGTTCATATGACAATATTTTATTAGAAAATTAGTCACATTTGTTGTATTTTCCTTTAAGTTTTTTATTCGTTATAAGAGTTGCATTTATTATTTGTTTGTTAATATTTATTTTCTGTTTGTAAAAAGGCGGGACATATACATCGTGATTAATACAAGGATCACTCGGGAAATCTTCGTGCATTAGAGTTTTTCTATGACGGACAAGTACAAATATCAGTGTGCACCATCGTTGATACCGTCGTATTTCATCAAGCATCCGACATCCTACATGAAATACAAAATACCTTCAATCCTTTTACAGATTTACAAAAAGATAAATAGGAGGAATAACACCTTTACATACTCGACTTTATATTTTTTGCAATTGTTCAAATTTACACACACACAAAGAAACTTATACATATATTTATAAGCGATATCTTATATAAAAATATTACATACATCGATATCATCTCAAGTCTTACGAACGATCAGTATCTAAATCGAAAAGAGTGAGCAGTCTAATATCCTCGCAACGAATCGTTCAAATTCTTGAGGCGAAATGCTTCGATCTACGGAGAAATCCATTTCAGATATCCTCTACGGAATTGAACACAGGGTGAGTATCTTTCTCAACGAGAAACTTTAGAGTACCGTTCGATCATGGTTTAAATTTTCTATTAACTTAAATGAAACTTTATACAGAATATTTTACGATTGTAAAAAAGTAAAACAAAAGAGGTTCAAATAATACGAACCAACGCCTATTCAATGAATTTCGAAGCTAATATAGCATTCTATTACTGTCACCGAAATTCTCATACGAGTCCTGAAACCGGATTGTTTAACACACTGTATCAAGCAAGGATTCATCGACATTTACTATATCTGCCAGTAGTACAGGACGTTTGCGATCAATCCCATTCTTGATCTGTCAATTTTCGTTAAGGCCTGTCAATCTTTGGACGGCCTCAATTAAATCGGCGAACGGGCGAGTTGATCGTCGTCGTCGAAATCTGAAAACGAATATGTTAAACGAGTCAAGCTTGTTTATAATCGATATAACGTTTGACTCGTGCGTCGTTATAAGTTTCTCGACGTAGTGCGTCGTATAGGTGTAAATGGAACGTTCCGTGAGACGGAAGTACATCGAACTTATCTAAATTGAGTCCTCGTAGTACCACCGCAGTTAGATTAGTCTCTCCTGCATATAGATCTGTCCGTCTGTCCGTACATTCATCCTGTCTGTCTGTTCGTTCATCCGTCCGTCCGTTCGTCCACTCGTCCGTCCGTCCGTCCGTCTATCTGTCCATTCTTCGGTCCGTCGGTCCGTCCGTCCGTCGTCCGTCCGTCGTCCGTCCTCACTATTCACTACTGTTACCGTAGGAACTAACGTGTCACTGCATGCACCGTGAAATTAAATGATCTCGATTAACAGAATCGGTCGGAGTACGCGTTCATCGCCGCTGGTGAACAAAAGTGGATTTTCGACAATCTCTTGGGAAAATATTCCTCCCCTTTTTTTTGCAATCCATGCAATTATTTAACGTTTCGATCTCTCGAAAATATCCGTGCTTGCAATCTCTCAAACGAACGAACGGTCAAAGTATACAAAAGAATAAGGACGCACACAAACGAAATTTTAACGATGTATACTGTAGATGCAAAGAAAAAAGAAAAGAATGACGAACAAATGAGAACGCGTTAGGTGTTTCAGTCTTCTTTGACAAATATCAGCAAATTGAGTAAATCTTCGGAGCATGATTATATATGAAAGCGGAGTCACGTATTCTTCAAGTTCAAGCATTCGTTATACTCTAAATAAAACACCCGATATATCGAATAGGATGAAGGATCGTGGTGAAAATGCGACGGAACTTCTAAATCATTATTACATTTACCACTGGTTGGCACTTTACCTTTCTTGTATATATAGGAAATATACAAACATGTACTATATATAGTATATATACTCACACACACGATTTAAAGCTACTTCCTTCATGGTCTATTTTATTTTTGATACCGATAAATCGTCTGGCAGTACACGCACATGAAGTTTCACTTAAAGCAAGTCGGTACGGTCACGATTCCAGACATATGTAATATCGTTAAATCTACGATCTATCGTTAGATGTCTTGAAACTACGTGGAAGTCCCAAACGACTTTTCAAATATTAGAATTCTTTCTTTTCTTTATTTTGTGAATGATCGATCGTATAACGAAGATTTATTCGTTTTAAGCTTTTCATTATCGATGTCCATTCAACAATACGCGTCGCTATTTTTTTTTGTCGAGCATACGTTGAAACAGCAATATCGTTGCGACTCTCAGAGCTTTATATTGTTCGTAATGAAAAAAAAATATATAATAGTTCTTATATGTATATATATATATATTTTTTTTTTAATCGAACAGAATCTACATATATCGCCATTCGACAGAGATACGAGCGTTGTTATATCGTCAAGCTGACAATCATGAATATGTCCAGTGATTGACGCCAACCGAGTTAAATAAACTAGATGTTATATAGATAAATTTTACATTTATCTTCGATTTAGCCTGTCAGAAAATTTATTGGTTTTTAAAAATCAAATAGGTCATATATCTGTGATAAATCGTACGAATTTGCGGCAATATTTGATCCGTTTATTTGTTTCTTCATAATGCTATAATACGAATTCTCGTGCAAGATTTCTGGCGTCGGATCGCGATCGTAAACGCACGACTGGATCGTCTTTCATTATCTCATATATTTTAAGTACGTATAAGACTACAGTCATCAATCTTCATCTGCCCGCGAGTAATTTAATTAGTTCACGTTTTCCGCCGTATAAATATTCTCGTATGTAGGAAGGTATATATCTTAGAGGTTCATTGCTTCGGCCACCCTCTAAAATAAATGCATATTCATGATACGCATAAACAAGGGAAGACTAACGGATGTATAAATACATTCAACTTACGTATTTGTATATCCACATTCGAGGCACATCTACTGATACACAAAGACAATTGAAACTTTTAAGAGATTCATTTTGCAGTTAAGTACCGTACAACGTGGCACGTAAATGATTAAGTCGATTATACGAGGAATGCCTGGAATTTCGGTGCGAGGTTTAATTAGATCATCAATGAGTACGATCGGCGATTGGAAAACGATCGGTGCCCGGAGGGAAGTGCCTTTATCGAGGGATGATAAACTGTATTCGAGTATATTCTCAAATTGATTTTTATCCAATCCCAAATTCGATAAACGTTTCGCGAATATTGTTAAAAATAGTAACATCGTGGATTAGTGCGTGCCAAAGTAAAAAACTGGTTAATATTTAATGAACGTGGATTTATGAGTTTCGATTAATCGTGTTAATATTAAAATATAATATTACAACTTTCCGGTTGTACCAATCGTAAACGTGGATATCCCATCGTAGTTGCTCGAAATTATTTTCCCTCGCTGAATTTTACACTTCCTAAGGACATTAAAAGAGTTTATTGAAGAATAATAAATAAAAAATTGTATACGACATGAAATATCCGAACAACATGGTACGAATTAATATATCTGTCACGATACTCGGCGGATTACGGATTGCGATCACCATAAATATATAAATTTGAAAGGATATGAACGTGTTGCCGTATTACATGATATCGCCGTGGTTATTCTATATAATTTAGAGTATCTTTTGTAGTAAAATCAAGTTCGTAGCGAAAGCTGATTCGCTTTAAAGTAATTAGGAATATAGAAATACGTACCATGTCGCTTATTGAAATAATATGAATCAACCTGTGTGACCTCACGTTATTACCGTGACGGGATTAGCTAACAATTCTCTGTACTAATTACTTCATAATTTGTAGTTGTAATAAGATTAATTTTAATACTATGAAATATGATAGCGCGAAGCTTGTAAATTTCTAAAATACATGAAATTCTTTTCATATTTTCAGGTATGCAGGGAGTACGCTCGATAGGTTCGAGCTGACCGTTACGACTAATTTCGCATGTCGTGCCATGAAATGTAGAAGCCAGTTTTATTGGCTTTAGACAGACGTGTACGATATCCGTGGTAATTTTTCACGAAAGCTTTCCAAAATTTGCAGTAGCCTGCAGTCTCGCGAAACAAGTAATGAGCAGTTACGAACGCTTACAATGCGACTATTTCCTCCCTGTGTACACGTATATGTACATATATCGGGAGTCCATTTCAAAGTTGCGCGGTCAGTGAATTTGTAACGATGCGCCTAACAATGTTTTGCGCGAATCGTTGAAAAAACATAAAGAACAATAATAATGATGATGATAGTAATAGTAATAATAATAATAATAATAATAATAATAATAATAATAATAATAACAATAATAATAATAACGATAACGATGATAAGCTATCGAAAGAAAGTCCCAAGCTTGGGGGCGAGCTACGCGTATGTGTTGATCTATGGGGACGGGGGTTGAAACGAAACATAACCGTAATAGCCATATACTGGATTTATGACTCGGCTGTGAAATCTTCGAATCGAAATAATATAAGGATGATATACGATTAAACGTCACTCTCGCTTTTGTGTAATAGTTCTCGCTTTTGTTCTTCGCAAGCGAGACGAAAAGACACGGTTACCGTCGGCATCGTAGTAGCTAATTAACTTACAACTTGGAGTTTGTACGCTCGTAGAGTCGTTCTTGCTTTCGTTTTAATTCCGGATGTATATGTACCTTAGGGAGGAGGGCGAACGAGTTTCCACGTCGCATAAATCGACGAAGAAGGGCGCGGTTAGTAGCGTGCGATTGCTAAAGAATTATGGGAAGCGTAGTTCCGTTTCCAGAATGCTAATTTCAATAATAGTTTCACGCGCTACTCTTTCTGTGGTCGTAGAAAATGAACAAAAGAAAGAAAGATAGATAGAGATAGAGAGAGAGAGAGAGAGAGAGAGAGAGAGAGAGAGAGAGAGAAAGGAGAGGAGAATAAGCGACGTTTATATAACACAAAACAACACAACGTAACGTGACACAACAAGGGGAAAGAGAGTCGAGTTCGCTCATGCGCGCGTGCACGCGAGCGCACGTTTAGTGTCGAGCTATTATTCGGCAGTTAACGAGGCAAAATGCTCGTGACGATAACGCCGCGGGGGTAGCTCCCAAAGCCAGCCAATAATTATTACACGACTCCACGAAGCGGTTATTGTCCCAATTCGGGGGTCGCTTTGCGGATAATGGCTGCGCTCGAGAGGTCATGTGAGCCTGACGTTCCAGCATGTCAACAGCAACTATGCATCATCGGATGTCTGGCGCACGTAAACGCGTCCTCCACCCCACCTCCTAACTCCACCTCCTCATCTGTTCGCCCTCCGCATGCTAGCGATTTCCTCCACCTCGTATCTGCTATCCGCTTCTCCACCATATCACTCGACGCTTGCATCCTCCGTCGGATATACAGGCGAGCTCGTTCATTATAATAAACAGACGATCGGTCCCAGGTGATATATCGATTCGATTTTACGTCCTGTAAGACTTTGATTTTCCATTCGGTCGACGACGACGACAACGACGATGACGATGGCCTTGGTACGTTTACCGACGCTATCATTTATTCAAAACAATATAAACGACGATATATGTATAATGTAAATATATTTTGTATGTAGATGGGAAAGTTTCAAGATGATGATCGTTCCAAGTAGATCAACGTGTACATAATTTCTCTTTTTCTCTCTATCTTTTTGTCTCTATGGATATTTTAAAAAAAAAAATGAGATTGCGCTCGCTCGAAACGATTTGTTTTTTGTTAATTTTAATCCGAAAGAATGAAAGGAAACGTATCGATTGACATTACTTTTTTATTGAAAAAAAAAAAAAATTAAATTAGAGTGCAGTATAAACGAAGAAGTAGTATTCGATTTAATATCGAAATTCGTAATTGCACGAGTTCGAATTTTCCCGCGTACACTTTCGTGGTCTTCGCACACGTGACAAATTCCGGCAATTTGAATGGGCGCTAGTTCCGCTCAATGAACGCTATTAACAACAAGTTTTTATGAAATTTACGATGTCGTCATAATCACGGGTGATTAATATATTTTGTGTATGTTCCAGGAAATTCGCTTTCACTCGAAAACGTAAACAAAACATAAACAAAAAAAACGAAGCGATCGACCTTGTTGTAGTGGATAGGTAGAATAGTACTTCTCTCAATATAACACGAAGTCTGCACGCGACAACATACTCCGCTCTTCTGCGCGATCATCTTCTTGTAGATCATTATCGAATAAAAATTATTAACATAATTAATTACATTACGACGAACGCTGCCGACGAATCGTAGGATGTATAATTTTGTTTAACAAATTGTTTGAGAGTATTTAAGAGTTTTGCATTTTTTGAGAAATATTTGATAAAAGTTTCCTCTCATAGATGGGAAAGGGCAAAGCTGTGGTTGATAGATTTTCGATCGACTTTGACCAAGTCGAAGGAAGGCTCATTAAACGCGACATGTAATCTATAACATGTAATCTGACACATGTAATCTTAAACCATGGTTCTCTATATGCAGCAACCTCCATATGGCGAGACATAGGAAATCGGTATTACTTGCGATTTATCATTATCTATATCACGTAACGTAAGTACTATCGAGCTAACGAGTAACACTTCGCCAAGTTTCTAAACTTAATTTTTCAAAAATGTTTTCTTGCAAATACGTGTTATTTTTATTACACTACATAGTAATTTAAACCTATGGAAAAATTCTAAAATATTTCTAAGGGATATGAATTAATTTCTATAGAAATATTTTTTTAATACAACTTTGATCATTTTTTATATTATTAAGAAATTTTTTTACGTACTACTAGTAAAGGTTAAAACTAAAACATATTTTATTTTGAACGAAATCCGGAAAGTTACTCTAAAAAGTGATCGATTTCACATGGAATGACCCTTTTGAAATACCGATATGACAAGGTCCGGTACGTGATCGTACTACGTACGTTTCTTTAACGCGAAGGAAACGAAGCTAACGCGGCACAAGTCTGTGAAATTGCGTGAAGTTATAGAAAATGGATGAAAGGGATTAGGAGGTGTGGCACGTTTCTTGGAGGCTGCGAAGTGTTCGGGAGAGAAAATAAGAATGAGAGGTGAGTTAATACGAGCACCATTCTATCTCTCTTTCTCTCTTTCCTCTTTTAGCTCCACTTTGTCTTGCCTTACCCCATACATATCTTCTATCTCTCTCTCCTTCTCTCTCTATCTTTCTCATGCTCTCTCATTCTTCTCACCTTTCTACTCTAGGCAGCACTTGGTCTCTCTCTCTCTCTCTCTCTCTCTCTCTCTCTCACACACACCGAAACTTGAGCAAATGTGTGCGCTGGTATACACGTTTAAGCGCCGTACAAAGTGCAGGCTCGAGCCTGGCTGCATATCTCTACCCTAGGAATTGGAGTGGATGGCGAACGTGGGTACAATAGTTCGCATTGTATTGGATCTCCAGTCGAGCGATAGGCTGTCCTTCTCTTTCTCTTTCTCTCTCTCCTCTCTCTCTCTCTCTCTCTCTCTCTCTGTTTCTCTCTCTCTCTCTTTCGATCTTTTGCTTTCTCCTCTCTACCCTTCGCAGGTTCTCTTTTACCGTTTGGTATCCATCCTGTAACGATTCCTTCCCCGCTTTCACGGTATCTCATTTTACGAAGGCTTCGCTAGCACGTTATTATGCGCGTTATGCCCGATAGTCTTGGCTATCTACGGTCCACCTACTACACATAGCTACATACATACATATGTTCATACGTCACTACCCCATTACGAATGCACTAGTACTAACACGTATCTCATAGCAGCCCCGTTTTGTATCCCTCTAAATCGGTAGTCGATCGAGCGCCGGTTTAAGTGGCCGTCCTCGATGCGTGTCACGAATGGTTAGGTGGGAGTAGATCGTTCCGATCTACCAAACAAATGGACGGATCGATGGATCGATCGATCGTTCTCGTAATCGTCGTTGCTTTCGTTGTCTCGATCGTTACACATTCGCGAACCGGCGTTAATGTTGATTTTGAGCCACGCATCGACGTCGTTTCCGCGTCTGCTTCGAATTAATTCCTCGAATATTCCCTTCTCTTCTCGACCACTCACCTTCTCTATCTCTTCCTCTCTATCCTTCTCTCTCTCTCTCTCTCTCTCTCTCTCTCTCTATCTATCTATTTCTCTCTTCCCCTTTTAATACCCCTTCCCTCTCGCCCATTCATCCCTGCCAGATAGGAGCGTAGTGGACGTATGGCTAATTGTAATTTAATTTTGCGTTTAATTGTACCGTACGCTGATCGTGCTTCCGCTTCTACACGTTCCTACACGTTGAAGTCTTTTCGTAGGACATTGTGACGAAATAAAAGTATTTATTAGACGATCTCATTAATTTCGAAATATTTTCTGTATATAATAATTAAATCGATCGATTCAGATATGTAGATTTTGTAATAGCAAACCTACAACGCACGGTAGTTTTCCTAATTGAATTAAAATTGTGTCTATTGTATTCGATCGTGATGTATATTAATTAGATTCTATTTAATCTGATCTGACGTACAAGATATAGTCTCATCAGATGTACGAAGCTATTCCGTTAATTGAATTAATACCGAGTCAACCGTGTACAATCGTGATAGAGAGAATAGCACAGAGACAAATGTAATTGGTTCCCCTTAACGCTTTGGTATAATTAGAAAGACGAGGTATTTTATTTATTCTTGTTACGTCTAACCTGTTACTTTGCGAGAGAATCGTCGAAAATGTAGAGATGCCTATTTCCATAATCACCGTGGAAGTTCGTTAGGAAAGCACCATGAAAAATGGAATTATCGTGAAACCGCGGTCACTGCCAAGTTGTAAAGGGAGTTAAACGGCCTTCGTTCGCCAAATAATTGATGCACGTCAATTAGATTTGTCAGAGGGCTATCGTTGTAATTAAATCAACAGGAACGCGAAGCACGAATGCAGAGACGATGAACGTATGTATTGTATGTTCATACGCGTATATAAGTACACCTATGGGTGTGCTCGTAGCTCAGTCTCTCCTGTGAAATTTAAATTTCTCCGATAGTGGACAATGTTAATTTCGTTTGAATCGATGTTGCAATTTGCTTCTCATCTTTTTGTTAACGAAGGTAATAAGATCCTCCTTTGACTTCGCAAAGTTGAAAAATCATTATCGACGAATTTGTTCCGTAAGTTTTTCCTAGGATAAAAATATAGCGTTGTTAAAATTGTGAAGAATATATATCTGGTTGGAACGAAAGCGGCTCGTACGTCGCTTATTGGAATACGAATTTTTCTTCCAACGTAATATATATTTATTTTTCAATGATAAATTTATCTTTAATAATAACATAACGTATATATAGAATTTCTATGGATGTTATCGATTCGAAGGGATCATAATGAGATGTGGAACAACATCCAATTATATGCCATCTTTTTCTTTAATTAACTTCAAACAAGAAATATTTTTTCCGAGTTAATAACATTCTGTGCTCATGATCGTGTTTCTCTCCTATTGTTAATCATATATATATAGATTATAAACATAGATCTAATAATATTGCAGTATGTTTATGGCATATATATATATATATATATATATATATATATATATATACACACATATATATGTAATTGCATTTTGAGTGACGTATTTGTGTCGAACGATGCAACAGGTATCGCCATTTTATTTCATATTGCATGAAACTGTAACATTATCATTAGTGATTATTGCATTTTTTATATTAGAGATAGTAGAAATAACATAAGAAAATTAAAGATTAAATAGAATAAATTCACGATCGAGTAGAAAAAAAAATTTCCCACGGCGAAGTTTATTCTTTACAAATTAGACGCCAAATTTCGAAGTTCGCGTCGCATGATCTTTCCAGTCGAATTCCTAGGAATGGCATCGATAAAACGTACGCCACCTCTCAGCCACTTTTGCGGCGACATTTGTCCTGTAAATCATATTTAACAGCTCGATCAAGACGAAAACGAAGAAAATTTAAGAAATAAATCGATACGATAACTTATTGCTAAATAATACAAATTATATCGATCCTTTAAATATAGAATACTTGTAAGATAAGCAGTAATCATTAACATTTTTTTTAATAACATAAATTGAAAAGATAATTAACGAAGTAAAAATTGATAAAAAAGTGAGGAACGTACCTTTAACGTAGTCTACAATATCTTCAGCGGTGATTTTCGAATTAGGTTGCTTCACGATGAAAGCCATTGGTAGTTCACCGGAATTTTCGTCAGGTTTACCAGCGACAGCAGCATCCTTAACAGCAGGATGAGAAAGTAAGAGAACTTCGATCTCGACCGGCGAGACTTGATAACCTTTATACTTAATGAGTTCCTTTAGTCGATCGACGATGAACAACTTGCCAGACTCGTCGTAAAGACAGACGTCACCCGTATGAAGCCAACCATCCTTATCGATTGTTTCGTCGGTCGCCTTGCGATTACCGTAGTATCCTAACATTAGGATATGCTCGCCTTTGATGCACAACTCGCCCGGTTGCATCGGTCCTAAAGTCTCGAATGTCTCGGGGTTGATTATCTTACACTGTACACCGGGCATAAGCTTACTGATAGCATTGTCGTTCTCTCCGGACTTGTCGCTAAGTCCGATCACTATCGAAACCTCTGTCATGCCATAACCATTAATAATAGACTTTACGTGCAGCCTTTTCTTTGCTTCCACCAGCAACTAAAAATATATCGAGATCGAGTTTGTATCATTTTAAAAGGACTTTCTAGGATGTCTTAAAAGTAGGTCAATTTTATAAAGTGTTTTATAATAATTTTTTGTAATAATTTTGTAGTAAATTGGATAAAAAGAAAATATTGTAACTACATAGCTACGTATACTCATAGTACTTATCGATATAAAGAGTACAGAGATGAGATTGTATAAAACTAGAAAATTTTACTAGAAATTAAGAAACGTTTGATATACGAATATACGATCAATCTACAGATGTAATCGTGAGACACGGTAAACGTCTTTTCCCATTGGGTGCCATTTTATTTCCTCCTTTTCGCTCGTGAAAACGAGAAACGGTGTTCTTTGTTCACTTTTCCGCGTCTCGACTTCGACTCCCTTCGTGGAGCAAAGTAAAAGACCGACTTTGGCACTTAGCACTCAAGTTCCTACCCTTTCCCCTCCCTCCCTCTCTCTCTTTCTCGCTCCCTTTTTATTTTATTTTTCGTATCGATAACTTATCGGACCTAACGCGAGTTACTCGGAAAACGTAACTTACCTCCTTTGGTAACGGTGCTGCTCCACACAAGACTTTATTCACGCTTCGAAAATCGTAGCTAGGAACCGCCGGGTGTTTTGCAAGAATAATCAGCACCGGCGGCACGATAGGTAGAAAAGTGATGCGATATCTTTCGATCGAAGTGAACAAAAGTTCTACTGAGAAATTGGTAATCCGGACTAGCGAACATCCAAATACTATTGCAATTGATAACATACCAAAGGCATAACCGTGATAGAATGGGAGGAACAATAACATCCTGTCGTCTTGCGTTATATCTAGATAATCGGATTTACTGAAATTGACAACGATTATTCAAACTTATTCATTTTGTAGTTTTTTTTTTTATTTTACAATAAATTGTATATTTACCTTCCATTCCATGCGAAGTTTAACAGATTCTGATGAGATAACATTACGCCTTTTGGCAAGCCCGTAGTACCGCTTGAGCACAAAATGAGAATTGGTCGTTTCTTATTATCACCGATATCAACAGGAGTGTATCGATAAGGATCTGTGTAACAGTCTGTCGTTTCCAACAAACTTTTTAGCGTAGGCATGTTACTCGTAAGTGCTTCATCGTCTAATTCGATCAATTCTATCTCCCAAGATAGATTAGCTATTACTTCACTATACAGTTTTTCGCTTCGTCGTGATACGAAGATAATTCGCGGCTTTGAAATGTTCAGTATGTGTTTCATCTCAACTAGATAACAAATTATACAAAGACGCTTTTTGTAGATAGTTTGTTCGTAATAAATTACTTCAGTTATATGTGAATGTGTAAAAAGAATTATCATTGTTAAAGAAAAAAATAATATCGCTATAGGAAATTTGCTACGAACATTCCGTATACGAAGGATTCAAAGGTGCTATCACCGCCCCGACATATATGCCTGCCAATGCTGCTACAAACCAATTGCGATGATTTTCCGCAGCAATAGATATCTTGTCTTCCACTTTTATGTTACGTCTCTTTAAAATCTCGGCGAGTTTGACACTTTTTTCCAATATGTCCCCATTCGTTTGAAATTGTCCAGTTTCGGCGTCAATCTGTAAGACGTAATTAAACACAAAATTCCTTTAGACTCATTCATCCAATCAATTAATAAAATTTTCTTGCATACCTCAAAAATACGATTAGAATGTTTTCGCAAGCATTCTAAGAAATATTGTCCTACTGAACAGTCTAGCACTACCTTTTCGGCAGGTGGGCCTTTGATTATTCTCGCTTTATTAGACATTTCTTTCGAATTATTGTTACTCTGCAACAATTAATCGATAAAATTAATTTTGTGGAGTTAATAAAATCCCGAAATCATTCGTAGAAGCATTTAAATAGACAAGGTAATCATTATCACATAGTTTTCAAAAGTGTAGCTTAGTAATGGTAGTAACGCTGTCACTGTCAGCTGGGTTCGCGTACAAACCCTATCTGTTGATTAATCGATACTAATGACAGTAACCTTGTGATAACGTTTCCACAGCTGTTCAAATACACTGAAGTTCGGTCAAATAAATGAATCAATTTGATTTTCAGAATATCTATCAAAATTCGCATAATTATTTTTGGCTTTAATCAATTGCTTTCTATTTTTAGGAATTACAATATTAATGAGATTTTTTTTTGTCATGTCGAATGATATATATTCTTTAATAATACGAATGCCAATATAATTTTGTTAAATCATTAATTTAATAACTTCTACGAATAAGAATTTAAAACTTTTTTCAAAACTTAAAAAGCTATAACATTTTTAAAGACTTTAAATTTTGTAAGAGCCAAACAATATTCAAGAACTCTTATATTTCTGCAGTAGAACATTGTTCAATGGTTTACGATCACAGAAACCAATTGTTTCAAAGGATCAAATCCAGCATGAGGAGCCTATAGAATTTAACAATGCCTTCGGGTCTATTGGTATCTATCTGAATAACTAAAGACATTAGTGAGTAACGATGCTATTACCGATAAGATATGCAACAACACATTTCTAGGAGTCGTTACAACGTTTTGATTTCGTTTCAGGATTCCAAGGTAGAGGAAACTTGAAAGCTTTTGTCAATCCGATTTGGAAATTCACGGTTCATGCTGGCGTATGTTCTTACAATGTATATATATACACACACATATAGATAGACGCATATATACATAAATACATACATACGTGTACTCTAATGAAAGATATCTGTGGATTGAATGTTCCTTTGGGCCCACGATTAGTCAATTCTATAATGATCGTATATTTGAAAATAAAGTGAAGTCTGTATTTAAATCTTACTTTGTAGATCGTAAGAAATTCTAACGAGCCTGTTCAATACGACAGCTGTGGGAATTGACTGACGAATAGTTAAGTATCTAATTCTATAGATAGATATTCCTTTTCTTTGCACAGACGCGTATCTCCCACCATATCTACGAGTCAGAAAAAGTAAATAAAAAAATACTTTGTATAAATATAACTTATATAAATCGGTTACCATAGATGACGAGAGAGCTGAATTTTATGATTCGTGATTCGTATACAATGAATCGTATCCACTGATCTCTATACCCACAACAAAAGCATCGATCGTTCCTAAGTTCTTATCCCTTTAGAAATTCGTACAAACGTTCATAAATAAATAAGAAAGTATATTTTCAAGTATATTTTATCAAACGTCAATTTCAAGCGTATATAAATAATTTACCGATCAGAATCTTCATGGAATTTCATGAACATGCTTGAGTCTTCCATGTTGGATCATAGCTGATAGAATGTATATCAGAGTGTTTCAAGGATATCCGAGACGAACATCCGCGTAGATGTCGTCACGATGTAGTCAGGGAGGAAGTAAGGAAGGAAGGAAGGAAGGAAGGAAGGAAGGAAGGAAGGAAGGAAGGAAGGAAGGAAGGAAGGAAGGAAGGATGGATGGATGGATGGATGGATGGATGGATGGATGGATGGATGGATGGATGGAAGGAAGGAAGGAAGGAAGGAAGAAAGGGGATGGGAATGCATTGGAGGGAATCACTGAAGTGCTGGAGATTCGCTCTTCTAGAGCTGGCTTCTAGTCTCGACGTGTACGCGGAAGTGGCCCCGTACGGATAGAAGGGTTGACCAGAGTCGTCCGGGGATGGAACCGCGTGCCACTCTGATTGTAGCCGGCCATACTGGGACACGCGAATCGCATACCGGCGATTCTTGGTTTCATGCGACGTGCCTAGACACCCCTGGAATACTTATGACCGAATAGACCGAGCTACCGAGCTGGCTGACTGCGGAGGTATAAGGGAGGGTGAAGAGAGGATGAAGAGAAGTGGATGGGGTTGAGAAGGTGTCAGAGTCTCGGCTTTAGTCGTAGAACTAGAGTGAGAGAGAGAGAGAGAGAGAGAGGGAGAGGGAGAGAGAGGAGAGGGGAAGAGACAAGGCTCCTTTTTATATAAAGCTTCCACGGTACCTTTCAGCTCAGCAGTTGGATTTTGTCTCTGCATAAATGATAAAAGTCTCGCCGAACCATTACTCGTATTCTGGTGAAAGAGTTTAAACGCTGTCTCTTTTCTTTTTTTTCGCAGTGGGATATAAAGACTATTTGTAACAGTCGTTTTAGACCTTTTCCTCGCCATCGCGATAGACAATGCGTATTATGAAATATATTGTGACATCGTACGGTGGCTCCGGGAAAATTAATTGGATACTATTGTGGCATAATTCCTATTGTCACTTCTATCGAAATTATTACATTTAATTATCGTATTCATTCGCGATTAATCTTATATAAACGAATTTTGTTTTCCTATTAAACTTAACTCGTGTTGATAATAAAAATCAATTAATCGATTTTGTAAAGCGTTCTATTGGAAGAACGGGAGAGAGAAAAAGAAAAGAAAGATTTAGCATATATTGGGAAAAGCAGATAAATGAGTCGCACGTTGTTTAGTTAATTACTCATACGAAAGTGAAATAAGTACGGACCGTGCGCGCTTGTATCTTAATCGTTTCCAGAACAGATTCTGAGCTATATCTCAGAGTCTTCAGGCATATCCGTCAGAGCCGCAGCTGGTATACGATCCGCGTTCTTCACCGGTATCATCATCCGCGTTCGCAGAATCGAGCGATTTCGTAACTTCTCCTCTTCGTTGCGTATTAATGCGCGGCTACGACTTAACGGAATTAACGATGGCCTCTTTCCCTCTCTCTCTCTCTCTCTCTCTCTCTCTATAAAGGATGCTTCGATGATATGAAAGAGAGAGAGAGAAAGACAGAGACAAACAGAGAGAGAGAGAGGTTCAAAATTTTGATAACATGTGACTTTATCTGGAATTCTCGAGCGCGCAGGTAGTCTGTTTACTTAAGATAATGGCGAAAGCGGAGTGCTTGGGCGTGGATGGAAGGGTGAAAGAGAGAATGAAATAGAGAGAGAGAGAGAGAGAGAGAGAGAGAGAGAGAGAGAGACAGAGAGGGGCGAAAGGATATTTCAGCAGGCTATGTTGAGTTCTGCGTGAGGAGCGACGGAGAAGTCGCCGAGGTGGAGATGGAAACGAAGGTGGAGCTTCGGAGTGAGGGGCTTTTCGAGGTATCAAGGAGAAGGGGAAGTGAGTTGAAGGTTGGAAGCGAAGGGGCTAAACGGGAGAAGGAGAGAGAGAGAGAGAGAGAGAGAGAGAGAGTGTGAGAGGGGGTGGTTTACCGGAGGAAGAGGGCGAAAGGGTCGGAGGATGAGAGAGAAAGAGAGTGGGAAAGGGAGGCGAGATTCTCTCTCGGCAGGCTACAAGAACTTCATTTTCCGAGCCATTACGCCCCGTCCCACTCCAACCTTCTCCCTCTTTCTCTTTCTCTCTCTCTCTCTCTCTCTCTCTCTCTCTCTCTCTTTCTTTCTCACGCCCGTGGAAACCCCTTTGCCCCTTAAATTAATTTATATCGAAATTTTAAATGACACTCATCGGCCCGAGCAATAAATAACACCGACGACGTCGCCCTCGGCGATGCTTTTTCAAGCGTGGACGAACGTTGCCTCGCCGATTGGTATTGTTTAGGAAATTCCTACCTTAGCGAGTGCTTTAATTCTCCTTTCAATCTATCCACCTTTCTTTCTCTCTCTCTCTCTTTCTCTCTCTGTTCAGGTGTTACTCTCATCTAAAGGTATTTACTTACAAATACGAGGAAAATATCACCATATTTTATCTATCGTTCGTGCATGAATATTAAAGAATCCGTAGCATGATTTATAACTTTTTCGATAATATAGATAAGATTAATCAAATAAATAGATTAGATAAACACGTTTTTGGTGAAATATCAATGAATTTCTTATTATAGTACGAAGATTGTAGTATATTGATGTTAAAAAATATTGAATGAAACCGAGTAGATTAGATGCATTTGGTCCGCATAATGGTCCTAGTTACGATAATTGGCAGGATGTTTCGAGAAACGGGTCGTACGATTTTCTCGTACTCGTCAGTTTTCACATTTCCGTCTGAGCTTTTCCTACCTTTCTCAATAAACGCAATCCCATATTTTCGCTAACGTAGAAATTCGTCAGCATCGTTATTTCAACATAACCACGTTCCGGATTATTACGGGTCAAAAACTACCCATCAAATATATTTAAGCTTTTGTGATTGATGGAAAATTTAATGAAAATTCGTTTTATTCAAAAATCGCTAAAACTTGAATTTAAAGCATTCGTAGTCTCTTTTTCTTTTTTTCCCCTCTCTCTCTCTCTCTCTCTCTCTCTCTCTTTCTTATCATTATTTGCCGAGACTGTTTATCTATTTTATTTCTGTTCTAGTTCTTACAACTTCTGTTTAATTTCATTCAGCCTTCGTAAACGTTCTTCAACGGTAATGCAACTCGCTCGTGGAATGTACGAATCTTCATCAAGGAAAAATCGCATTAAAGTTATATGCTTATCGTCGGTGACCATCAAGGAGGATTATAAAATATAGTTTCAGAATGATTAAAACTCTATAAAATATAAATTCGCGTTTTTATTTAGAACGAAAATATTGTGGGACGGCAACGATGCTAATAAAAAAAAAAATAAAAACTATTCCAATTCCATCGGATACTTTAAACGAACGAATTTAAGAATCGTCTCTTCTTTACACAGTTTCTTTGTCATATTTTATTTGTCAACGATAGTGAGATATATTAGAGCGACTTATTAGACTTATCAGACTTATGCGATTTATTAGACGAATCGAGATGCATCGTCGTTCCTTCGTTCTCTCTTCTTTTTTTCTTTTTCGTTTTCGCGAGTAAAGTAATTACATAAATTTTAGAATTACTTTCTTTTCTTCCGTAAGGAAAATAAATAAAAAAAAGCGGAATAGAATTAGCGTAAACGGGTATGCTTGAAAAGAGAAAGAAAAATGCGCAGGCTCTTGTCTTGTCGGATAACGCATTTTTTTTCAAAGGAATGACGTGTGGCCGAAACTGTAACAAGTCACAAAGCAACGGAGCCGGCATTCTGGTTGAAATAGTAGAATTCCTGTCACTCGGAATTCTGTAATAGTATTATACGAAGCTCCCTTCGCTGAAGGCATATTAGTATTATACTATGCGTTACCATTCTCGTGCCATCAAGCATTAAGTGACTTTTTTAAGCCGCTTGTTCCTGCACGACGTTTTGTGATTCGGTAATTAGATTCTTGGCATTATTACTAGGTACGTAGGATTGTCAGTCACGAGAGATAAAGAGGGAACGATGCTAGGTAGACCGAGAAATAAGATAATGAAGAGAAGGTGGAAATAGAAGAGGAATGGTCGAAGAGAAAATTCATTGAGTTCGGCATACCTTCGTCGTTAATTTAATGAATAACTGAACTATAATATATATATATATATATATATATATATATATATATTATATTCTTTACTATAATATAGTTCTTGTTAACTCGTTAATAATTCAAACAATAAATGGACCGATGGCTCCATACGTTTAAAATAGCCTTGATAATAATTCATCTCATCAATTACTTTATCATTTTCACGAACAAAACGAACGAATTAATCCTCATCAAATGCAATTCTCATAATCGCTAGTGCGATCTATACTTCGTGTCCCTTTTAAACAACGTACCTCTTCGGTAACGGAGTAATTAAGCCGAATATTAATGAAGTCCGTGCTGTACGAGAAAGCGTGGTGATGAGATGAGCTGAGAGGAGGAGCTGGGATAGGGAAGGAAGGGAAATTGGTGAAAGAAGATTCGATGGAGGGGAGACAATGAGCGAATGCTGTGTAAAGCGGTGCAATTGTCCTATCGAGCGTAGTCTCCTGAGAGAAAGAGAAGAAACGAAAGATAGTAAAAGATAGAGAGATCAAGAGGTAAAGCAAGAGAGAGAAACAAAGAGAGAGAGAGAGAGAGAGAGAGAGAGAGAGAGAGAAGAGAATGCAGCGAATGGATGAATGCATAAATCGGAGAAAGAGATTTCGTACCTACCTATACGTATGTATATCATAAAAAGCAACGTAGAAAAGAGCACACAAGTTCGCGTATACATAGGCATATAGAGAGATAGAGAAAGAGAATGAGAAAGACGTATATATTACCGTGCACATGAGGCGACAAAGTGGAGAAGGTAGGGGCGTACTCGCGCGAGCACCAGAAACGGCTGTTGCATTGTACGCGTGGTGCGAATGGCAGAGAGGGGCCGTTGTCGGCTAAAGTATGCAGAGAAATTGTTTTGCCCCCGTAAAGGAGGGATGCCACGGCTTACCGCACCGCTGTCATCGTTCCTGCTATGTGTACATTTCTTCGTGTATGGGTACAAGTAAGTAAGTACTCGTCCGTGTAGGTATGTATGTAGGTAGATAGGTAGGTAGGTAGGTAGATAGGTAGATAGGCATGTATATAAGTGTCTATATATCCGAGTATATGTGTAAAAAGCACGCAGGTACGGTCTACTCTCTCCTTTATTGTATTTACGCGTGTACCAACCTCCTGGCACAATGTTCGATGCCACGGACAGTGGCCCTCGGACTATTTCAGGAACGAAACTACGACTTCTACGATGGTCCGAGAATTGTTCGCAAATTCTGTCAATGCTTTTTCCTACATCTTTTTTTCTATTTTTTTTTCTTTCTCTTTTGAACTTTTCTCTTTTTCTAATTCTTCTACTTTCATATTTTTTTTCTTTTCTTTTTTTTTTTTCTTTTCTTTTTCATGTCTCCGAAGAAAAATCTGCGATTAACAACAATGATCTTGTCTTTCTATTAAATGATTGTATTCCATCATTTGACTAAGCTTTTTTTTTTCTGAATTTATTATCGTCTTTTGTCGGCGATATTTAACGATTGAATTGACCGATAAATATTGTCAAAATTTTTCAGTATTTCATATCTAATTGTAAATAAACAATAGTAATACTTTTTACTGAAAATTCTGACATTACTTATCGACCAATCCGATATTATACGTTCGGTTGACATTGATCGACGAGATTGAAAATAAAATTTGTTAAGAATAAAAATTTTTTAGAAATGAAGCAGATTTTTCTATTGTAATGCAAAATTAATTTGTCGTTAATAACGTATTAAATAAGAAAAGGTAGTATGAATCGAAAGAGAATTACCTTGTTTTTAGGATTTTCTGGTTTTACGTCTTTCTTTCGAATTTTTAAAATAATATCGATATTAACATATTCCGAGAATCATTATTGTTCGAACGTTGAAAGCAAACTAAAATGTAATTCCGTTTAAAAAGTATTGAAATCTACACAAATATTGATAAAATGTTATCAGTAGCTTTATTTCTTTCTTCTAAGTGACCTTAAAGTATACAGATAACGGTAATATTTAAAAGTTTTTTCCTTTTCTTTTTTATATGTATTCATAAAATATTATTTTATGTATTGCTGCGTATGTAAATATACACAGTATAGTTTTATGTATTGATTTTGTTGAAAATCGTTATAACCGTAATTATATTAATTAATCGACAATTTTCCTTCGAACGAATTAAATATGAAATATCGTTATCAGAAGATTAGAGAATTATCAGAAGAAACAGCGAGGTCTCGTCTCTCCGTGACGCGTTTTCGCTGTGAATGCCAAGGCTTTAACATAGATTCGATGCCCGTAGGGCTTGCTTTGTTACAGTCCACAAACCTCTGATACCGGTGGCATACTTTAGGGTAGAATATGCCGAATACTTTTGGTATGAAGTAGCTATACGCCAGCCTGAGAAGATCACATTCTCGCTTCCGAGCAAGCTTACCTCGGCTTAACTCGTTTCGCGATCCTTAAAGCTACGGAATACCTACATAAGTATGCCAGGAAACACAATTGCACATACTAGAAACGTTTAAAGTCGCTCCAGCCGGTGACTTAATTTCTACTTAAATTAAGTCAATTCTGATTTTGCTTTTCTTCTTCTTACCCGTGCTTTTCTTAATAGTGCTTACAAATCGTGGATCAATGTTACATTTCGTTATGAAATCGAAGATAACGTTTAGGTTGGTCCGCTCGGTGCAGAGATTACTCGAGCGTGGTTACGGAATAGCGAGAGCGCGATTTATATGACAGAGAAATCTAGTTAAACAGACTGGAAACGGTCTAAAGGCGAGGTCATAAATTACATCTCTATAGGTTATCGCTCAGGTTTATCGCGCGAAACCGCTGCTTTGCGTTTAAGACTTAGTCTCAATGGTAGAATTCTATATTATGCATTGTGAATCAATTAATTGCGATTCGTTAGGTACACATTCATTTTAAATTATTTGACATAAAAATTGCAAGCTCGATTAATCACTTATTACCGTATCGTTTAATAATCGATCGTACGTCTTCGCTCATTATCGATCTTCCTTCTGTCGTTGCATTCGGAGTCGCCGTTAAAATAATAACCGAGATCGAGATAAACCTTATTTCCTTCGTGTAATTACTTTCAATTCCTTGTTCCTCCGTTATTCATTGTCCGTGATCGTCTCCACGACATGGCATAATGCAGGTCATATTTTTTTTCCACGAAGGAAGATTACGAAACGATTTTTCGACGTCAAACTAAGTCGGTTTTATTTGGCAGATCGAGCGAATTTGCTTCTATATAAAATTTATCATGTTTTTTAAATTAATATTATTTTGAATCAATCATATTAAATCATATTAAATTAATATTATTTTAAATCATTCTATTTCATTGACGATAAGATAGCTCTATCCGGCCGTTTCTTGAAAAAACGAATATATGCGTACATTTTCTTGCTCTTATCATTTATTTTTGGTTTTATCAAAATATATAGCGCAACGAAAGCAGTAGAGACGGGTGCCGATTTTGGCGAGAACCAAATGTTTATCTTTGGATGCTCCATGGCAGAGAACCGAAGCGTAGTTGTCCAAGTTCGATAAGCTGCCGATGAGACGTCTTCATGGTCGAACTGGCTGCCTTCGCGAATTAAGCTCCGGACAGCAGCCAAAGTTCTCTTAGTGGCTGACCCGATCTCTAACTTCCACAACGTTACCGCTAATTCCAAACACCCTGGGTTAAGAGTCTACCCTCGTAGATACGTCTATATCCTCCGATGTTCGCTAAAACAAACTCTCCTACCTTTCCCCGACATAAATAGTGCGTATTACTTCTAACCGTATCAAATATTTCAAAACCGTTGTTTCATCCGGGAATAATCGATCGCGGTATTTCCTCGAAAATTGTTCATTCTCTCGCAGTCGAAAAAAAAAGAGAACAAAAGAGGAAGCTTTTTAAAATAATTACAAATATTTAATGAATGAATTTTTGCTAACGAATGAATTTTGTCTATTCCATTGATATGCATTCTTTCAGATTAATTCTATCGTTGAATTAAAATTTAATGATAGAAAATAATTATGAATGAAAATAACTCGATGTAAAGCTCAGTTTTTTGGTTTCTTGGTATATATTGGTTTTTTCGCTTGAACAATATTGTTTCGCTTAAAAAAGCTTTTCCTTATTTGCGGAAGAGATTCGAAAGAAAATATTTTCCGTGTCAATTCTCGCGCTTCATTATTTAATTTGCCTCTAAAATATAGTTCGGAGAAGAGTTTGGCGAAGCCGTCGGGACGCGTGCTCGTCGAAAATGCAAATGACCGGCTGCCA
The DNA here is from genome assembly GCF_014466175.1 of Vespula pensylvanica. Lineage (NCBI taxonomy): Eukaryota > Metazoa > Arthropoda > Insecta > Hymenoptera > Vespidae > Vespula > Vespula pensylvanica. Next base: position 708,417 of record NC_057704.1, read on the forward strand.
GTTAATCGACGTTTATCGCCGATAATTTCGCAATTTATCATCCTCTCGCGTTTAGAATACATCGTGCATGGTGACACATGCCTTGAAGATATAGCTATAATGGGTATTATGGGTATGCGTATCTATAAGCGCGTAGAAATTAAAGTCAACAGGAATACGAGTAGAAAGGATTTGATTGATTATTTTATAATCGTTTCTTAATCTCGTTAAATCGAGAAGATATCACTTCTTTGTAATTCTATATATCTTTCATAAACATTGTCGTATCGTAGAACAAGAGGCGATGAAGATGAGCATTTTTATATTGTTTTTTCTAAAATGAAAAAAAGAGAGGAAAAAATGTACATATATACATACGTATAAATAATCTTTTCGCATTATAGTTCAAATAGCAAGAGTCATCTCGATCTTCGATCAACAATATCGCTCGCGAACGATCCTTCGTAATAGAAATATCCAGACCGAAACTGTTTTAGTTTCCCGCATCTACCTTGGATCTGCATTCCAAATCCGGGTTTTCAAGTAAGATCGTGTTCGGATAAGGATCCTGGCTTGTTTGGATACGCCGAGTTATCCGAACTTAAAGTGACGGATTTGTATAATCCGGATAATCAAGGTAATTCGAGTAGCGTCAAACTTTCTTCTCCTTTCTTCGGTTTCTTTCGAAATCTCATCGTCTCTTATTCGAATTCGTTTTGTTTTTTTAAGGACGATACATTCTTTCGATCATTTATCATACACATAAAACGATAATCGAAGTAGCATAAGTCATTTTTATCTTTCGTAGTCATTATTAAACAACGAGATAATTAGATAAATATTTTACAATGATTATGGGAGTTTCTTTTTTCATTATACGATCTTTTATATATATGTGTTTGTGTGTAAAATACATAAATGCCTCTATTGTTCGATCAATTTGAAGAAAATTCAGAATTATTTCAGAAAGTTCCATTGCACAATTTTCCTAACGAATTTCCAAAGCTCGATTTAAGGTGCCATCGAAGCGTCCAAGTTGCAAAGATATCGGCGAGCTTTTCGCCGTGAGTTTAGTTGGAAAGTGGTTAATATAGAGTATGGAGGGTTGGATAGTAGCTGCTAGGGTATACGTGCATGCATTACCCAGTTTCTCTCTCTCTTCTTCCCTCTCTCTCTCTCTCTCTCTCTCTCTCTCTCTCTCTCTCTCTCTCT